>NC_053026.1:616045303-616284070 GCF_003073215.2 Triticum urartu | reverse complement strand
AAAAGATCGTGGAATATGGAAAAAGTTCATTGAATTCATAAAAAGTTCATTGAATATGGAAAAAAGTTCATCGGGTTTGAAAAAGTTCATCGAATTTCAAAAACAAATTCATCATTGAAAAAAGTTCATCAAATTTGAAAAATGTTCATCAGGTTTGAAAAAATGTTCATTGGATTTTAAAAAGTTCATCAAATTCAAAAAAGTTCATTGAGTTTGAAAACAAAGTTCATCAAATCAGAATAAAGTCCACGAATTTCAAACAAAAATTCCTGTATTATAAAAAAAAGCTTAAAAGGGTAAAATAGAAATGAATAAAAATAGAAAAAAATAACAAAACCATTCCAGTAAAAAAAGAAAGAAGAAAAGAAGGAAAAACCTGTAACTAAACACCTGAAGCGCAGTTGGCTGGTTGGTTTGGGTAGCGAAGGTTGAAGCAGGCGATAGCTGTTCAAATCACGGTACGTACCTACACGTATTGTTTTCTGCATCTTTAAAACCGAAACTGTGGGCCTCCGGCCCAGCGTCGATAAGGGGGTGTGCGCCCTGTACCATTAACACTATATCGGACGCAGAAGGCGCCAAATAGGGTTTGGCCAATGACCGAGTTGCCCATTTGAGAGAAACGGCCCTGTGTGGATATTGTGCCAAATTGTAGCCCAGTGCATTGCGGCACGCAACACAGTTCGGAATTTGGCTCTATGTTTTAATACCACATCGCTTGTCGAAGAGAGATTAAACATGTTTATAACCTTTCCCACGGTGAAGTATGGCACAGCGTGGTGGGCGCTGTCAGCAACTCAAATACTGGTATATGATGATATGAAATTCTGGACTCTGGAAGACCGCACGACACTCTGTGGTTGGCATTTTTTGTGTGTCCGCCTACCTTGTTTGTAGGCGTTGACTGCTCGGAGATTGCTTTTTTTTTCTTGCGGGAAGAGATTGCATTGTTGCTTCTGAAACAAGCACGGAATGTTTTCGCAGCATTGCATCTTCTTTTACGAGGCGTGGATTTATGACTCCATCATGGAGTAGTACTCCCTCCATTCCTAAATATAGTGCGTATTAGTTTTCTAGGGAAATTCCATATTGTAGTGCGTAGTTTGAGCTCAATCCAATTATGGACGAAATTAGCCCTCCACCAACCCATCAAACGCAGAGCCTCCCTCCCTTGTTTATTTGTTCTGATACACATCAGATGGGACAGACCCAGATGACTGGAGGGTGCCGTAGTTTCTCTCTAATTTTCTATTCTACTAGCATGGAACCTCGAACAGAACGATTGGGGCTTTCTCGTCCAAAACTTATCGCCAGCACATGCATTGGTATGTGGGCTGTTATCTATGCGCATTACATTTAGGAATGGAGGAAGTAATAGCCAGCAGATCATACTAGTACTATCATTTTTTTAACAAGATAGTAGTATTATCATGGTAATTGATACATTATGTGGTATCTGCAGCTTATCAAAAAAGGTACACCCTCGGTTCATACCATATTTATAAGTTTTCAGAAATTGTGATGATAAAAAAGGATCATGTATGATTGTTTGACAAAACCTAGTATATTTGGTCATTAATTTGGAACACAGAGGTTATGAGTGTATGATCATTTGTGCTTTACACTTACTATATGACCTAAAGATTGTAACTGGGTGCACACCATCAACCATCTCAAATCGACGACATGCACCTTAAGAATGTGTAGCTCAAATTCTTCTTTTAGGACGTGTTAAATACTTTAACTTAGGGTAACCCGGTGTATAGAACTTTATGTATAATATTTTTCGTAGCTTGCAAATTATCATAAGTTCTTCCCGCAAAAGAAATAATATTTGGTCCTTAATTTGCCTTACTTTTTTTCCAAAAAGGAGGCAGATTTATTATAAAGATTCATCGGAAGTGCAAAATATTTCAATCATAATAAAATTACATTGAGGTCCATGGACCATCGAACGACCACTACTGTCGTCAAAACGAGCCATCAATGTGCCGCTGTCGCTACTCCCATAGCGGAGCCGACCTAACCTTGTCGATGACAGCCGGGAAGTCTTCATCCATGTCCCTTAAGGACCAACGCCCCGAGGCTGCGGTCGTCGCCGCTGAATCCTTGAATCGAACTGAAGAACCTGACATCAAATCCCGTAGTCATGCACGCACGACGAGAAAACCTATCCTCGACACCCCAAGGAGCTGGCGGGAATCTATGCCAGATATCCGTCTAATCTATTCCGACTGGTGAACTTGAGGAGGATCAAAGCCCGGAAGACTGACTCAAAGAAGAAGCGACGCCATCAGTCCGAGTACTAAAATCCTAACATATCTACTAGCTGAAGCCGAGGCACCAGGATATCATTCTAATGAGTGTCTGCATCAATACACCGTGCTTCTAAAAAATCATCATTTGATCTTAGGATCACCTGATTTACATGGAACAACATATCATGAGTGCATACATACCGACGCATAAGCATCTACTCTTTTTACAAGATTTCTTGCGAAAAAGAAGACAACGTTTAGAAGATCAGTAAAGAAACTAATCCAGGAATGATGCAGCTGTGTTGTGGTCGATTTGCAAGATGCATGATAATGCATCCTTTTTATTATAATCCAGTCATAATCTTCTATATCTAAATAGCTAGCCCTCACTAATATATTTCTCTTAACATGCAAGCATATCACATCATCAAGCAACATGCATGGCAAAAGGTCCACCACAACATGCATTCATGCACATGAAAATGTCCACCTCAACATGCAAACATATATTAGATATTTTACGATACATTAATCAAACACAATAAAGCATATGGATTTGCAATTTTAGTTTTCGTAGTATCACTATTCACGTTCCATAAAAATCACATATCATCGAAATATATTGCAAATATTCCCGCAACAACGTGCGGGATATCATCTAGTTACTAATATGGTGGATCACACATCGCTTAACGCCCATTTTGCAGGACTTTTATACGTACGGCTTAGGAGAAGAGCACACTTGTTCACTCACCAACGCGGGGAGGGGGGGGGGGGGGCTTGTACTCCTATGGAGTAGCAAGTACATGTTTTCACCTTTCCCATCTAGTTAGGGCTGCTTCATGAGGTACTTCGGCCATGATTGTCATGGCGGTGGTACTTGGGTTAAACCTCATTGAGGTCTATCTTCGATGTGGATGATCTTCTTACTGTGGCCAGTGGCATCTATGGGGTGAGGTGGTGAGGTGGCAACAACAGTCTAGAGGTAAAATAATGTCCTCTCTGCCACATCACCGCTCCGGAGGTGCGCCTAGCACGGCTTAGGATGCGTGGAGGTGTGCTTCCACCAGATCTGCTTGGGTCCTGTTGGCGTTGATCTCCCAACGCTAGTGGTCATTGATTTGTTTGTAGGTCCTCCTGATCTATGTTGTTCTTCATAGATTTGTTTGTAGGTCCTCCTGATCTATGTTATTCTTTATAGCAGTGGATGGTGTTTTGATGTGTTAGCTGGACGATTTTTTGAATGTCAACTAGACCAGCTTCGGTGAGGATGGGTCATGAAGATGCATCAAAACCCTCGCGAATGCTTTGCATTTTTCTGATCAGAATGCGTGCCCAATACAAAAACAAAGAAAGGCACACAACCCTGGCGCGAAATAAAGCAAGGCTTGCCTTACAATCTCAAGTCTGAACTACCATTATTCATCTTACGATTCTCAAATACTTCCAATACAAAAAATAAAGAAAGGCACACAACCCTGCTGCAAACTAGAGCACATTCAGGATGCCTGTTAGGCACCCCGTTGCAATATTACAAGGAGCTTGTCCGGGAGGGCCTCGTTGTACATGTAAGTGTACAATCGCGCTCGGTAAAAAGAAGGCGCTGTCTTCGACAAGAGACGGCGGACTGGACCATCGATGCGGTGCCGGAGAAATATACAGTACCCAGCGCCCAGCGGCATCACCTGAAGGGGAGGTCCATCGATACAGCACCGCAAGATAGTTCCATTCCGTGAAGTATCAATCATCTGGAGGATAGAGCAAACGTGTTAGGACAGGAGGACAAGAGGGTGGAGAACAACAGTTAGGAGTTGAAGGCTCGAAGCTCACCGCTACTATTTCGCAATTGTGTTGGATTCAGTTTTCCACACAATGTCTTTTAGTTCTGACGAGAAATTCTTGTAGAACTGCATGCAGTTTTGAGGAAACGGTGTTAGTTGTTTCAGAGTGCTAAGAGTCAGAGTGGTTCAGAATATTTGCCAATTAGGATCGAAATGTAAACTGTTTGATATCATACACTGTGAAACTCCAAGGTGTCCCCTCCAGTTTTACGAAGTTCAACCATATGGAGTGTTGGAGCAACCTCAAAAACCTGCAACCGATTATATGTCATCAGTTTTATGAAGGATTAGCACTTCAAATGTGAAGTCAAAGCAAAAGTTGCCACAGCCTTATAAAGCCATCGCACTGGCATTTCAAAATCACTTAATAATTTCTATTTTCAGAAACATTGGCTGCTTGAAGAATATTTTAATCAGAGGTAACAGCAATTCTTTTAGTGGAATTTGTAAACAATATTTTAACGTCTCAGTATTGGCGATAGAGTGGTACCTCCGTTGCTACAGATAAATGGCCTTTTCTTCCTGTCTTGTCACCTTTCAGTTTCATCTGGAAGTTCAAAAACAGAAATCCATATCAGTCCTGAACTGCTCAAATTCTAACAAACTCTTGAAGAACATAATGGTTACCTTATAATTTTGTTTCCGCACATTGAAACCAAGAGGGCCACAGGCTTCCTCTATTTTAGACATGATCTCTTGTGGTGTACGTTGCGACGCAAAGGATGTTTCCCGCTTTACCATCCCCTATATTAGGAAGGATCAAATTATTTGCGAACCAACAAGGTTTACTAATAGTGCAAACTTGGGCCAAAAGAAGATGCCTAGATTTCTAAAAATGGGCAATTAAGTGACTGGCAGAATGATGCACCCTGCATGTCACTACTTACAAATAAAGGCTATTCGCCCCACTTTATAGAAAAGCACTGACCAACAAGTGAACTGCATGTCACTACTTCAGTAATGACATTCAGACAGTCAAGGATATCAAACTATTCGACTATAAATCAACATTTCTATGAACCTACCATCATCTCTTTCTCAAACAAATTTCCGAGGTTGAATCCCTCAGACCTTGAAATAAGAGCAAATGCATTCATGGATTCTGGTTTCTCTCTCCTCTCCGCCACAAGGTGTTCCTACGAAATAGGAAGGCAAAGGTAATAAATAAAGATGAATCTTTAAAACATAATATTTCTGGGGAGACAGATATGTCAACTGCAGACCAGGAAAGGACATTCAGATTGTATTACCTCTGAACTATCGAATGCAGCATCGACATCTTCAAGGCTCACATCTTCATTGTGCTCAGAATGTGGTGGTTTATAGTCCTTTTTGAACCATTCATCTTCCAAAATTTGGGCGATTGTTATCCTCTGCAAAAAGGAGAAAAAACAAGCGTAAACTAATTATTCTCATATTCTAACGCAAATAAAGCTACTAAAGAAGGAAGCTTCAGATATAAGAATTCATGGTTCAGCATGACAGGCACTTACAGTGTGAGGATTGGGATCGAGAATGCGCTTAATAAGATTTCTCGCACCGGTAGAAAACCATGGTGGACAAGAAACATTAGCTCTGGAGATCTGTAGACAAAACGGCAATAGTCTTGTCACTACCAATTTCACATGACAAGAAAGGTATGTCTACGGCAGCAACTTACCAATTTATACAGAGTCATTAAGTTGGGGTCATCAAAGGGCAAATATCCAGCCATAAGGACAAATAAGATTATGCCACAGGACCACACATCAGCAGCCATACCATCATAACCTTTATCAGCAAGCACCTAAAGAAACAATCTAATGATTACACTCCTGAAAGGCTGAAACACATTTATTAGACAAGGTAGAAACACAAAGGCAAAAAATTCACCTCAGGTGCAACATAATTGGGAGTTCCACAAGCAGTATGCAGAAGTCCATCCTCCTAAAATAAAAAACAAAAGGAGGTGATCAGTATTCTTTCCGTTAACTGTTTCTCGTGTTCAAGCACAGTGCCTTATGTTTCTGAAAATGAAAAGAAATGCATACTTCTAGCTACTAGCCAACTAGGTAGAGATCATACTTTTGTTTGCGGAGAAAATGCGCTGAGACCGAAATCCGAAACTTTGAGAGCTCCATATGAATCAAGGAGCAGATTTTCTGGCTGCAAATGGCACATAAAACATCCATAAATTAGGAAGTGTATCACAGAGCATCAACGTTTAAGTTACATATATCAGGAACCAGGTAGGATAACTGGACAAACCTTGAGATCTCTATGGTACACTCCACGACTATGACAATAATCAACCGCATTTATAAGTTGGTGGAAGTATCGTCTTGCTTCATCTTCTCCTAGCTTCCCAGAATTGACCTAATTATCCACAAAATAATGGTAATTGGTAAATGAGTAACAACTAAAACATTTATGTAGCCTTATATAACTGACCTACGAGATAAACTCATGACATGTAAAAATAATTGCACACAAAGTAAAAGCCATAACATCCAGCGCATGAAGTTTGAGAGTCTTACGATCTTATCAAAAAGCTCGCCTCCCTCAACAAACTCAAGAACCATGTATATCTTTGATTTGCTAGCCATCACCTATGAAATGCACACATGTTACCTGAGATGAAAGATATAAAAAACAACGAGACAAAACTGTCTCTGTAAAAAAAAACTAGAGTATACCTCATGCAGCTGGACCACATTTGGATGTCGTATTAGCTTCATTGTGGCGATCTCCCGTTTAATCTGAAAAGGCGGGAATAGGCGGTCAGCGTCCATAATCTGATCAGATCTGTACGGAGGACGCAGGAGTTGAACTAAACATGGCATCTATAGCACCCTAGCAGTCGTGTATGATTAGATCACATCATCCTTAATTTGCATATAGCAGAAGAAATACGATATCTATAAAATCCTCTTGTAAAATGAGCCTGACGTGGGTGATGCAGGTGCAGAGTGGCCCCCGTATAAGAGACCCGTTTTGCAAACCTAATTCGATGGTCACAATTTTCAATTCATATTCTTTGGCATCAACCTGTTCTCTTTTTTTGGATTAAAAAACATGTTCTCTTTTTTTTACCTTAATAACAACCAAAAATCATGAGCAAGGATGACACCGGAAAAACAATCACCACGGACGGACGGACAGAGAATCTCGACCATGAGAGAGACCTGAACGTCGCAAAGTTATTTGGGACGTTCTTTTCGAATTAGGTG
The DNA here is from genome assembly GCF_003073215.2 of Triticum urartu. Classification (NCBI taxonomy): domain Eukaryota; kingdom Viridiplantae; phylum Streptophyta; class Magnoliopsida; order Poales; family Poaceae; genus Triticum; species Triticum urartu. The sequence goes on along the minus strand of NC_053026.1, from coordinate 616,276,762 downwards.
GTCGGTCCTCCGATGAATAAATTATGATCTCCCGGTCGTAATCTAGGGGTTTGTCTGTTTGTTTCTCAATTCGACGAATCAGCCCGCCTAGATTCATCGTTAATCATTAATTAAGGTGCTCCCCCGGGCAACGCCGGATGGAGGTAGCAAGGAAGCGTGGGATTGATTTGGGAGGGACGGACGGACCTGCTCGACCATCTTGTGGCGGAGGACGTGGTTGCGGTCGAGCACCTTGATGGCGCAGGTGGCGGCGTTGCGGGTGTCCTTGGCGATCTTGACCTTGGCGAAGCTGCCCTCGCCGACGGTCTTGCCGAGCTCGTAGGGGCCCACCCGCGTCGTGCGCCTCGGCCCCCCGCCCCTGCCCGCCGCCGCCGCCATCCCTCCTTTCTCCACGGCGGTGGTGGTGGCGGTGGCGGATCAATTAATCCAACCAAATCAATCGATGGATCAATGGGTGGATGGATGAGGGTAGGAGGTAGGTCGACGCTGGGTCGTTGGGTGGGACGCTGGTCGGGTCTCTCCCTGCCGTTGGTGCTTTTTTGCTCTGGAATTCACGGCCGGTTTATAAGGGGGGGGAGAGAGAGAGAGAGGATAGAGGCGGGGGAGACGGGGGCGGGGGGAAGCGCGTGGAATGAGACGGATGGCGGCGGGCGGGCGGGCGCACTCAGTGCGCGGGTCCCATCCTCCTTCCCCCGTGGGCCGCGCATGGGCACCGCTTGGCTGGGCCTGGGCGTCGCGTGGATAACTACTGTCTACTACGAGCACGAGCGGCGGTGACGGGACGGTAAAGAGAGAGGGCCAAAAGCCAAAAGGTTAGCAGTACGCTACGTGAGACACGGTGGAACTTGGACCGGCGCACGCGTGCTCCTGATCCTAGTCTCGTGGGTGGCGGCAAAGATGAGATTTCCCGCGTCTGCTTGTTCCAATCGTGTTTTTGGTCGTGGAAATGGCCGTGTGTCTATCCACGGAGGTGCGCGAGATAAACCGGGCCGCTCGTGCGTGCGCGTAGCTTCCAAGAAGGAGCGGCGTACGGGTGCGGGCCGTACGCCAATCATGCACACGCTGAAAACGACCTCACCCGGCGGTCAGTCAGTTAGTCATCTCGGGTCGGTCAGACGGCTCCTAGCCCGACTCTGCCACGGCCCTCCGCGAACACCCGCGCCCCGACAAAATATGTCTAAAACACTTCCTCCACATCTAAATATTAGCCCATATTGCACTTGTTTCTAGACGGATTCTCTAAAGATAGCTGTGTAAAAGACAGACGTGTTATGTATCTTCTTGATGCTCCATTTTAATTTAATAAAATTCAAACTTTATATCAGAAAAAAGATCAAGTTCATACTAAAAATACATGGTGCCTCTCGTTTCAGGCTGCGGGTGGGACAGTAGGTGAAAGTCCCAGCATAATCCACATGGTCCCAATACAGTTTGGTGTTAAAAAGGTGAGTATCCCACCAAAACTGATGTAGATTAAGTGGGAATAAGCGGGATTCCCACTTAACAAAGTAGAGCAGTTAACTGAACAATATCGCGCCACTACCGAGCAACATGGTAAGGGCATCTCCAACGGCAACCCCCAAATTTTCTCCCGCATTCGCGGACACGGGAGAGGGGGGACCAGTCCGCGACACAGATGCGGGAGGACGACATCCAACGCTAGCAGCATACATTTCAAACTTTTTTTTGCAACAAACAGGATGAAATTCATCCAAACACGACCGGATTTCATACAAACACGACGGATTTCATACAGACATGGAAGATTTCATTACATTTTGAATATTTTTTAGAAAAAGGACCCGCCCCTAAACCTATCCTACGGCGGTGGCGCCCGGCGTCCAAGCCCGTGTCGTCCTCCATCCGCCGTCTCCATGAGCATTGATGATAAGACCGATGAAGTGTAGGTGCGGTCTCCGTCGAGGAAGAGTAGAACACGGGAGACGGACCGGCCTACATTGGACAGAAGGCACCACAGCCTCCCGTGACCTACTCATCCTCGGAGGAGTCCGCGACCTATCAGTCGCCGGTGGACGTGAGGTCCACGATGTAAATGGTGGCGCCAGCGCTGTCTTCGTCCCACCAGGCCAGCTGATGGTTCGTCGGCGGCGCATAGGAGGCGCAACTGGCGTTGTTCTCCTCCGCCATCGCCTGCAGTTGCGCCTCCGTGGCGGCTGCTTCCTGGCGAGCGATGGCTTGAGCGAGGACGGCATCGTAGATGGCACGCTGCTCCGCCATGAAGTTGGGCTTCGCCGCGGCCATGGCCACCACGGCCTCCTCGCTTGCGTGCTCACCGTAGATCTGGCCCTCAGCTAGCCGGCGCTGCTCCAGCAGGAACAGGTTGTACCATTGTTCCTCCTACGCCTGCTGAAATGCCGACACAGGCACCGGCGTAGGCTGCACCTCTGCCATGGTGGCGTTGAAGTGTGCTTGCTCCTACTCCATGGTGAAGTCGGCGTACGCAGGAAGCGCGGGATGAAGGAAATATTCCCTAGAGGCAATAATAAAGTTGTTATTTATATTTCTTTATATCATGATTAATGTTTATTATTCATGCTAGAATTGTATTAACCGGAAACTTAGTACATGTGTGAATACATAGACAAACAGAGTGTCACTAGTATGCCTCTACTTGACTAGCTCGTTAATCAAAAGATGGTTAAGTTTCCTAACCATAGACATGAGTTGTCATTTGATGAACGGGATCACATCATTAGAGAATTATGTGATTGACTTGACCCATCCGTTAGCTTAGCACTATGATCATTTAGTTTATTGCCATTGCTTTCTTCATGACTTATACATGTTCCTATGACTATGAGATTACGCAACTCCCGAATACCGGAGGAACACTTAGTGTGCTATCAAATGTCACAACGTAACTGGGTGACTATAAAGATGCTCTACAGGTGTATCCAATGGTGTTTGTTGAGTTGGCATAGATCGAGATTAGGAATTTGTCACTCCGTGTATCGGAGAGGTATCTCTGGGCCCTCTCGGTAATGCACATCACTATAAGCCTTGCAAGCAATGTGACTAATGAGTTAGTTTCGGGATGTTGCATTACGGAACGAGTAAAGAGACTCTTCGGTAACGATATTGAACTAGGTATTGAGATACCGACGATCGAATATCGGGCAAGTAACATACCGATGACAAAGGGAACAACGTATGTTGTTATGCGGTTTGACTGATAAAGATCTTCATAGAATATGTAGGAACCAATATGATCATCCGGATTCCGCTATTGGTTATTGACCGGAAGTGAGTCTCGGTCATGTCTACATAGTTCTCGAACCCGTAGGGTCCGCACGCTTAACGTTTGATGACGATCGGTATTATGAGTTTATGTGTTTTGATGTACCGAAGGTAGTTCGGAGTCCCGGGTGTGATCACAGACATGACGAGGTGTCTCAAAATGGTCGAGACATAAAGATTGATATATTGGAAGGCTATGTTTGGACACCGGAATGGTTTCGTATGAGTTCGGGCATTTTCCGGAGTACCGGGAGGTTACCAGAACCCCCCGGGGAGTCAATGGGTTTTATTGGGCCTTAGTGGAAGAGAGGAGGAGGCGGCCAGGTGGAGGGCGCGCCCCCAAGCCCAATCCGAATTGGGGTGGGGGGCTATGATGACCCACAAGTGTAGGGGATCTATCGTAGCCTTTTCGATAAGTAAGAGTGTCGAACCCAACGAGGAGTAGAAGGAAATGATAAGCGGTTTTCAGCAAGGTATTCTCTGCAAGCACTGAAATTATCAGTAACAGATAGTTCTGTGATAAGGTAATTTGTAACGGGTAACAAGTAAATAAGGTGCAGCAAGATGTCCCAATCCTTTTTGTAGCAAAGGACAAGCCCGGACAAACTCTTATATAAAGGAAAACGCTCCCGAGGACACATGGGAATTATTGTTAAGCTAGTTTTCATCATGTTCATATGATTCGCATTCGGTACTTTGATAATTTGATATGTGGGTGGACCGGTACTTGGGTACTGCCCTTCCTTGGACAAGCATCCCACTTATGATTAACCCCTATTGCAAGCATCCGCAACTATAACATAAGTATTAAGGTAAACCTAACCATAGCATGAAACATATGGATCCAAATCAGCCCCTTACGAAGCAACACATAAACTAGTGTTTAAGCTTCTGTCACTCTAGCAACCCATCATCTACTTATTACTCCCCAATGCCTTCCCCTAGGCCCAAACAATGGTGAAGTGTCATGTAGTCGACGTTCACATGATACCACTAGAGGAGAGACAACATACATCTCATCAAAATATCGAACGAATACCAAATTCACATGACTAATTATAGCAAGACTTCTCCCATGTCCTCAGGAACAAACGTAACTACCCACAAATCATATTCATGTTCATAATCAGAGGGGTATTAATATGCATAAAGGATCTGAACATATGATCTTCCACCGAATAAACCAACTAGCATCAACTACAAGGAGTAATCAACACTACTAGCAACCCACAGGTACCAATCTGAGGCTTTGGGACAAAGATTGGATACAAGAGATGAACTAGGGTTTGGGATGAGATGGTGCTGGTGAAGATAATGGAGATTGACCCCCTCCCGATGAGAGGATCAATGGTGATGATTTCCCCCTCCCGGAGGGAAGTTTCCTCGGCAGAACAGCTCCGCCGGAGCCCTAGATTGGTTCCGCCTCGTGGCGGCAGGGTTTCGTCCCGTGAGCTAGCTTATGATTTTTCCTCCATGAAAGACCTCATATAGAAGAAGATGGGCATCAGAGGGCTGGCAGGGGCCCACGAGGCAGGGGGCGTGCCCGGGGGTAGGGCTCCCCCATCCTCGTGGATGGTGGGTGGCCCCCCTCTGGTACTTCTTTCGCCCAATATTTTTTATATATTCTGAAACTTTCTCCCATGAAGCTTCAGGGCTTTTGGAGTTGTGCAGAATAGGTCTCTAATATTTACTCTTTTCCAGCCCAGAATTCCAGCTGCCGGCATTCTCCCTCTTCATGTAAACCTTGTAAAATAAGAGAGAATAGGCATAAGTATTGTGACATAATGTGTAATAAAAGCCCATAATGCAATAAATATCGATATAAAAGCATGATGCAAAATGGACGTATCAACTCCCCCAAGCTTAGACCTCGCTTGTCCTCAAGCGAAAGCCGAAATCGAAAAATATGTCCACATGTTTAGAGATAGAGGTGTCGATAAAAATAAAATACAGACATGAGGGCATCATGATCATTATTATAAACAGCAACACACACACACACACATATATATATATATTGTCATATGATCTCTTATGCTAAAGTAACAATTCAATCACAATTTCAAGTATGAATCAGAAACTTCATTGAGAACCAACAAACTATAATCTCAGTCATTGAGGCAATTGCAATTTATCATAACATAGGAAAGAGTCAATAAGAGCTTTTCAGGAAGTCCACATACTCAACCATCATTTAGTCTTTCACAATTGCTAACACTCACGCAATATTTATGGGTATGAAGTTTTAATCGGACACAGAGAAAGATAGGGGCTTATAGTATTGCCTCCCAACCTTTTACCTCAAGGGTAATGTCAACAATAATAGTTCATGAAAACTCACATCCAATTAGCTATATATATCTGGATCTTTCAAACACATTGTGCTTGCCAAAGGATAAAATATAAAAAGGAAAGGTGAAGATCACCGTGACTCTTTGCATGAAGTATAAGACAAGAATGAAAGATAGGCCCTTCACAGAGGGAAGCAGAGGTTGGCATGTGCTTTTATGGTTGGATGCACAAAGTCTTAATGCAAAAGAACGTCACTTTATATTTCCACTTGTGATATGGACCTTTATTATGCATTCCGTCACTTTTATTTCTTCCACATCACAAGATCGTATAAAGCTTATTTTCTCCACACTAATAAATCATACATATTTAGAGAACAATTTTTATTGCTTGCAACAATGACAACTAACTTGAAGGATCTTACTCAATCCATAGGTAGATATGGTGGACTCTCATGGAAAAACTGGGTTTAAGGATATTTGGAAGCACAAGTAGTACCTCTACTTGGTGCAAAGTATTTGGCTAGCATGAGAGGGAAAGGCAAGGTCAACATGTTGGATGATCCATGACAATATAATTTATTTCAGATGTAAGAAAACATAACCCATTTGTAGGATCGAAAGTATGTCTAGAGGGGGGGTGATTAGACTACTTGACCAATGAAAAATCTATCCTTTTCCCAATTTTAGTCTTTGGCAGGTTTTAGCTATCTTAGCACAAGTCAAGCAATCTTAACACAATTCAAGCAAGCATGCAAAGCGTATATGAGCAGCAGAAAGTAAAGCATGCAACTTGCAAGAATGTAAAGGGAAGGGTTTGGAGAATTCAAACGCAATTGGAGACACAGATGTTTTTGTCGTGGTTCCGATAGGTGGTGCTATCGTACATCCACGTTGATGAAGACTTCAGCCCACGGAGGGTAACGGTTGCGCGAGTCCACGGAGGGCTCCACCCACGAAGGGTCCACGAAGAAGCAACCTTGTCTATCCCATCATGGCCATCGCCCACGAAGGACTTGCCTCGCTAGCGGTAGATCTTCACGAAGTAGGCGATCTCCTTTCCCTTACAAACTCCTTGGTTCAACTCCACAATCTTTGTCAGAGGCTCCCAAGTGACACCTAGCCAATCTAGGAGGCACCACTCTCCAAGAAGTAAAAAATGGTGTGTTGATGATGAACTCCTTGCTCTTGTGCTTCAAATGATAGTCTCCCCAACACTCAACTCTCTCTCTCACAGGATATGGATTTGGTGGAAAGAAGATTTGAGTGGAAAGCAACTTGGGAAGGCTAGAGATCAAGATTCATATGGTGGGAATGGAATATCTTGGCCTCAACACATGAGTAGGTGGTTCTCTCTCAGAAAATGTGTATTGGAAGTGTAGGTATGTTCTGATGGCTCTCTCCACGAATGAAGAGTGGGTGGAGGGGTATATATAGCCTCCACACAAAAACTAACCGTTACACACAATTTACCAATCTCGGTGAGACCGAATTGAGAAACTCGGTCAGACCGATTTAGCAAACCTAGTGACCGTTAGGATTTTCGGTGGGACTGAGATGCAACTCGGTAGGACCGATATGGTTAGAGTTAGGGCATAATGTAATCTCGGTGGAACCAATTTTGGTAATAAGCTAACCAGAGAGTTGGTCAGGTAAACTCGGTGGGATCAATTTGCTCATTTCGGTGGGACCGAAATGTTACAAAAGGGAAACAGAGAGTTTACATTGCAATCTCGGTGGGACTGATCGCTCATCTCGGTAGGACCGAAACATTACGAAGGGAAATAGAGAGATTACAACCCCATCTCGGTGTGACCGAAATCCCTATCAGTGGGACCGATTTGCCTAGGGTTTGTGGCAGTGGCTATGACATCTGAACTCGGTGGCGCCGGATAGAAAGAATCGGTGGGGCCAAGTTTGACTTTTGGTTTAGGTCATATGTGGATGTGGGAAGGTAGTTGAGGGTTTTCGAGCATATCGCTAAGCACTATGAAGCAAGAACCTCATCAAGCAGCACCTCATCCCTTGTTGATAGTATTGGCTTTTCCTATAGACTCAATGTGATCTTGGATCACTAAAATATAAAATGTAGAGTCTTGAGCTTTGAGCTTGAGCCAATCTTTTTGTCCTTAGTATTTTGAGGGGTCCACTTTCCTCATCCATGCCATGCCATTCATTGAGCTTTTCCTGAAATATTAATCTTGGAATAGCATTAGCTCAATGAGCTATATGTTGTTAGGAATTACCAAAACCACCTAGGGATAGTTGCACTTTCAATCTCCCCCTTTTTGGTAATTGATGACAACATATAGATCAAAGCTTCGACAAATGATAATAAGAGTGAAAAACATTGTCGCTTTGAGAAGTATGTGAAAAGCAAGAGCTCCCCCTAAATTTGTGCATAGTTTATGATTTTCTTTGGACTGCAAATGCACAGAGAGTTAGGCTCATGGGTTACTCTTCCATGTCTCATACATCTTGGTGGAGCGCTCAAAATGATAATAATTAAATACATGCACTCATCACCAAGGAAAGTGAATGATCATATAGGGATAAAATGACAATGTCATCCAACAAGCATTAATGTAGCATATGATCAAACACGCATGATCATCCAAGTATCACACAGACAAAAAGTATCTCAAATAAGCAAAGCAAATAAAGTTCAACCACCAAAGCAAGAGAGAATAAAAAGCAACGCTCTCTCTCGAAGCCTATGATCTATACATTTTTCTCCCCCTTTTGCAACAAGTTACCAAAAAGTTCCTAGAAAATGCATAGCACTAAATCGTCTCTCAGGCTTGGTCTTCAGGTGGTGGTGTCCGGATAACTCCAAGAACAAAGGCTTCAGTCGATGTAGATGGAGCTGATGGAGTAGGTGCTGGAGCTGGTGGCACTGAAGCTGTAGCTGGTGTAGATGAAGTTGCTCTGGTGTCTGGAACAGGCACTGCAGCAGATCTCTGAGCTCTAGGCACTCTGGCAAATGCATCAGTGGTTGTCTTGCCCTTCCTCTCCTGCATATCGTCCTGAAGTTGCTCCACAACAGACAGGATCTCAGTTACCTTCATATCCAAGTCATAGAACTTTTGCTCGACGATCCTTTCCAAGCTCTCCTGGTTTTGAGTCAAGGTGGCCAGCGCTTTCTCAATCCTTAGAGTGGATGCAATCAAGTAGCCAAGCTGATCTTGCTTGCTCTTCAGAAGATATTGAGATGCTTCTTCCATGGTTGGCATCCTTGCAGCTTTCTCAACCTTTGCCTTCTCCCTCTTTGCTTGTGCATGCACAGAAGATGGTTCATTTTCATCCATCACCACAGTGTTGTCCTCAAATTCTGGGTAGATGGGCTGGTGCTCCTTGTCCAGCAGAGTGCCAGTGCCCATCTTGGATTTAATCAGCTCCTGGATCTGTGGGGCATACCCACAACTCCTCTTTTGGTCAGCGGTTGTCCTCTCGATAGTTTCAACTATAAGACTCATGACCTTGAACTTTTGTGGGACATCAAAGATGTGAAGCAAGTTAATTGCATGGCCTCTGATCATCTTGTGATCACCCGACTTTGGCAAGAGAGTGTGCCTGAGGATCCAGTTGATAGTTGGCAAGCCTGACAGAAGGTAATGTACATATCCAAACTTGTGTGTCTCAAGAGCAGCATCTGGGATCTCCTTGTACATGTGTGCCATTGTGTTGTGATCCTTCTTCTTGTTGGCATAGACATCCAAGTCATCTTCACTCTCTTTTGGGGCATTGATCAACTTAGCCCATTCTGCAACTGTTGACTGGTACCTTGTACCTTCAGACATCTAGACAATCCTTCCATCTGGGTAGAAGTGAGCTGTGGAGTAGAACTGCATGATGAGCTCATCATTCCATTTTGTGAGCTTCTGAGCCACAAACTCATCAACTCCACAAGCCTTGAAACTGTCATACACACATGGATAATGTTCATCATTCTCCCTGATGTACTCCCAATCGACCCATCTCATGTCACACACTATGGGCTTCTTGTCAAGCAACACTGTCTCATAGAAATCCCGATGTTCTTTGGTATGGAACCTGTAGTCCACAGTAGTCCTTCTCCTGGTGGCATATGGATCAGAATCTCTCCATAGCCTCAATCCCGAGTCCTTCCTGATCTTCATGTTCTCAGCTAATGGATGAGCATCATTGTGATATGGAATTTTTGGCTTCAACTTCCTCAAAACATGTGACTCATCATCTTCTTATTCCATTGTAGCTTCAGGCACTGGGGCCTTGTTTTTCTCCTCAGCAGGGATGTTCCTGGTGCTCCTCTTTGGTTTTGGCTTTGGAGCTGGAGCAGCAGCCTTAGGAGCAGTCTTAGGCTTAGATGGAACAACCCCTGCCCTGATGGCATCACCCATAAGCTTCCGAGCTTTGGGTGCTGGTGCAGCATCTTCTTCCTCTTCCTCTTCAGAATCTCTCATGATTGAGGATCTCCCAAGCACTCTGGCAGTGGTCTTCTTGACCCTCTCTTTCCTCTTCTTCCCTTCTGCAGCAGCTTCTTTGGGTTCAGATTCCAAGGGTACTTGAGTAGAGGCTCTGGCTTTAGACATGGGAATTCTCTTTGCAGGCACTTTGATTTTCATACCAGGCTTAGTTGCAGCAGAAGTGCTATATTCCTTTTTAACTACTTTCTTCTTGGAAGTGGCCTCATCCTTAACTGCCACATAGTCTTCATCCTCAGATTCAGACGTTTTCTTCTTTCTGGCCCTGGTGGCAGCTTTGGGTAAGTTGCTTGGGGTGCTCCTGCTACCCTCATTAGAGCTGCTAGAGGAACTAGTGCCCTCACTCAAGTGAACCTACTCCTCTGACTTGTTCTGGTTGTCACTCTGATCAGACATATTGCAAACACTGACAGCAGACCCTGTGAATAGATATAGATGAGATAGAGTGGATGAGCATCACAAAATGCAGAGGTTTTTGCAAAAGAATGAGTCAAAAACTTAGTTTTAGTTTTCCACAGGAAGCATTTCGGATCAACCGATTTGTAAACTCGGTGATACCGAAGCAGCTGTTGGAACCTAAACTAGTGAACTCGGTCAGACCAAGTCACAGTTCGGTGGCACCGAGACTGCTAGGGTTTCACAAAGTCCTGAACTCGGTCACACCGATTTGCAATTCTCGGTCAGACTGAGAATCACATGTGCAATGGCCTGAGCCGAATCGGTGGTACCGAGTTCCACAACTCGGTGGGTCCGAGATGGTTTCGGCGGAAACCTAACCCTAAATTTTCAAATCACGACTAAACTACGGAGTGTTTTCGATGGATAGAATGATAATCGTGGCAAGATACATGGTGAACACAATGTGCTAGGAATCAGATAAGGATAGCACAGCGATCAAGTTCATACCCTAGTTCGGCGATGAACTCGCTAGGGCGGCAACGGCGGGGATGATTCCGTTGACGGCGGCAGAGACCAGAGGCAGGAGGCGGCTGGCGACGAGGAGGACGATCCGGAGACCTTGGAGGCAGAGCAGGCTAAGCGCGGGTCGAGGAAGTTCGGAAATTTTCCAAAATTTGACCCGTGGATATATATAGCCTGACCCTGTCGGTGTGACCGAGTGGAACAACTCGGTGGCACCGAGATTCATAACTGCAAGCAGTTACTGAAACTCGGTGTGACCGAAAAGTTCGAATCAGTTGCACCGAGGTTGAAAACCTAGATCGACTTAGTGATCTCGGTATGACCGAAATGGGTGAATCGGTTAGACCGAAACGCACAAAGAAGTTTTGGAAGTTTAAGTCTATGACGAATTGGGGACTCCGAGTGCTCCTCACACAGAGTGGTTCGAATCTGACTTGATCAAATTTTGTGATGCAGCATGAATAGAGTTTGAGACGAGAAAAGCATAGATAGCTAGAGAAGGTTCTTAGGCATTCTTGTCCATCCACTTGGCCAAAAGAAAAGGAACCCAATCAATCAAAACAACAAGTGGATGTCCTCGAATGAGCAAATTATGCAACCAACATGCTCACACAATAAAATGGCAATTGAAATATGTGGCAAAGCATGCACAAACAATTCTAGCATCTATCAAGCAATTGGCGATGACTAGGTCATCTATATATGAGTATATTGACTTAGGAGTCAAATGAGAACATTTGATCATAGGTCATACTCATCGTTTAAGCACAAGTGGGGTTACCACTTTTACATAAAGCGTTGTTGTGTTCACACCATTAGAGTTGCTTTAACTCAATTGTCAGAGTAAAGCTCCCCCTAGATGTGAGATCCTCCCTAAGAGGGATGAACTAATCTTGGGTTTTGTCGACGATGACTTCATGTAGGTGTTGAAGATGTGGATGCTCTATGTTGATGTAGATCATTTGGAGCTATCCTTTGGAGTGAGTTGCACTTTCAATACCTACACAGGTTAGTCCCACAAGGAACAAACAAGGATATCCATAGACATAGAGTGATGCACACACAAGATGATGTCTATGAAAGCTTTAGGTTACCTTGTCCCTTGTCTTACCAACAAGAGGGTTTGTGACTCCTTGAACTAGTGCAAGATGTGGAAGTTGATTGCACTTGTTCTTGCCAAAATGATAAGAGTGAAGTATGTTGGCGGAGTCACCCTCAAGAACTCTCTAGTTCTTCTTCTTCGGGATCCACACCATCTTGATGGGAATCCTCGGAGTTGTAGTTGTACTTGATGAAGTGGAACTTGATGTAGTCTTGGGAACCCACTTGACCAAAGCCTTAGGAGCTTCTTCAAATGCATCAATTTCCCCTTGAAGCTTGTCCTTGCCTTTTTTGCTTGTGGTCTTGTGGTGGAAGATCATCTTGAGCTTGTGTCCCTTTGGAAGAAGTAGGATCATACTTCTCTTGTTGAGGAACAAACTTCGTCTTGGGGTATTGATCTTCTTCCCACTCAACTCCATTGGCATTGAACTTTCGTTCAAAACCAATACCTTGATTCTTCCGGTGCCTTCCTTGCTTGCGTACAATTTCCTCGAATTGCTTACTCCCGGCAAGGCTCTTGTAAACACCTTTCTCTATAATTCCCTTCAATAAGCTATTTTGTTGCTCAAGTGTAACTTGTCTAAGAGAATCATTAGTGGAATCAAGAGAACTACTAGAAGCAACAACATTGGATTTAGCATGATAATTGTTACTACTAGAGGAAGAATCTTTCTTGTTCTTGTTACTAGAATTGACTTGAGGCATGTAAGTGGATAAGAGTAAACGCTTGGCAATGTAAGAAGAACTTTTCTTGCAAAGATCATCATTGATTGCCTTTAAGAACTCATGCTCTTGCTCAAGGTTGAGCTTTTCAAAATGTAATTTCTCATGAGTCCTTAAAAGTTCTCGATGATCTCCTAAGATAGTTTCATGAGCTAACTTAAGAGTGTTTAGTTCTTTAGTTAGAGATGCAATCTTCTCCTTATCATTGTCATTCGTTTCATCATAGTATTCATCACTATAGTTGTCAACAAGTAAATCATCATCACCTAACAAGTCATCTTCATCACTATTGAAATCAACATACTTGGGGTGTGATACCTTTGGGCCTTTGGCCATAAGCATCTTCCAATTCTTCATTTGGTGAATCAAATATGTCGTAGGAGTTGGTTGACACAAGTGCTAGACCGGCAACACCTTCATCTTGAGTATATTCAGATTCGGAGTGATAGCTTCTCTCGGAGTCATTGTTGGAGTCGGAGCCGGATACCCATTCACCAACATGAGCTTGATGTCTTCGTTTTGTGTAGCTCCTTGATGACTTGTCCTTCCTTTCCGAATCCTTGCTTCTCTGAGAGGGTCTTCATTCATATCGATCATCCCTACTCCTTCTCTCCCTTGATGGTGATTCTCCTCTTCTACTTCTTATTTTGGGAGAATCTTCTCTTCTCTTGTGGGGAGCCGTACACTCATTGGAGTAGTGTCCGGGTCTTCCACAATTGCAGCAGTTTCGCTCTCGACTAGAAGATCTTTTGTCATTGTAGGACCTTGACTTGGAACTTCTCTCTTTGCTTCTATTCTTGTAGAACTTGTTGAAGTTCTTCACCATTACACTGAATCGTTTAAGCACAAGTGGGGTTACCACTTATGATTAACCCCTATTGCAAGCATCTGCAACTACAACAGAAGTATCAAGGTAAAACCTAACCATAGCATGAAACATATGGATCCAAATCAGCCCCTTACAAAGCAACGCATAAACTAGGGTTTAAGCTTCTACCACTCTTGCAACCCATCATCTACTTATTACTTCCCAATGCCTCCCTCTAGGCCCAAACAATGGTGAAGTTTCATGTAGTCAACGTTCACATGACACCACTAGAGGAAAGACAACATACATCTCATCAAAATATCAAACGAATACCAAATTCACATGACTACTTATAGCAAGACTTCTCCCATGTCCTCAGGAACAAGCGTAACTACTCACAAATCATATTCATGTTCATAATTAGAGGGGTATTAATATGCAGAATGGATCTGAACATATGATCTTCCACCAAGTAAACCAACTAGCATCAACTACAAGGAGTAATCAACACTACTAGCAACCCACAAGTACCAATCTGAGGTTTTGAGACAAAGATTGGATACAAGCGACGAACTAGGGTTTGAGATGAGATGGTGCCGGTGAAGATGTTGATGGAGATTGATCCCCTCCCGATGAGAGGATCGTTGGTGATGACGATGGTGATGATTTTCCCCTCCCGGAGGGAAGTTTCCCCGGCAGAATAGCTCCGCCGGAGCCCTAGATTGGTTCCGCCAAGGTTCTGCCTCGTGGTGGCGGAGTTTCTTCCTGAAAGCTTGCTTATGATTTTTTCCTTGACGAAAGACTCCATATAGCCAAAGATCGGCATCATAGGGCTGCCAGGGGGCCCACGAGGCAGGGGGCGCGCCCCCACCCTCGTGGACGGTGGGTGGCCCCCCTCTGGTACTTCTTTCGCCCAATATTTTTTATATATTCTGAAATGTGCTCCCGTGAAGTTTCAGGACTTTTGGAGATGTGCGGAATATATCTCTAATATTTTCTCCATTTCGAGCCCAGAATTCCAACTGCCGGCATTCCCCCTCTTCATGCAAAACTTGTAAAATAAGAGAGAATAGGCGTAAGTATTGTGACATAATGTGTAATAACAGCCCATAATGCAATAAATATCGATATAAAAGCATGATGCAAAATGGACGTATCAACTCCCCCAAGCTTAGACCTCGCTTGTCCTCAAGAGAAAGCCGAAATCAAAAAATATGTCGACATGTTTATAGATAGAGGTGTCGATAAAAATAAAATACGGACATGAGGGCATCATTGTCATTCTTATAACAACAACATATATAAATATTGTCATATGATTTCTTATGTTAAAGTAACAATTCATTTACAATTTTAAGTATGAATCATAAACTTCATTGAGAACTAACAAACTATAGTCTCAGTCATTGAAGCAATTGCAATTTATCATAACATCGGAAAGAGTCAATATAAGAGCTTTTCAACAAGTCCACATACTCAACTATCATTTAGTCTTTCACAATTTCTAACATCACGCAATATTTATGGGTATGAAGTTTTAGCCGGACACAGAGAAAGATAGGGGCTTATAGTTTTGCCTCCCAACATTTTACCTCAAGGGTAATGTCAACAATAATAGTTCATGAAAACTCACATCCAATTAGCTATATATATCAGGATCTTTCCAACACATTGTGCTTGCCAAAGGATAAAATGTAAAAAGGAAAGGTGAAGATCACCATGACTCTTGCATGAAGTATACGACAAGAATTAAAGGTAGGCCCTTCGCAGAGGGAAGCAGAGGTTGTCATGTGCTTTTATGGTTGGATGCACGAAGTCTTAATGCAAAATAAGTCACTTTATATTGCCACTTGTGATATGGACCTTTATTATGCATTCCGTCACTTTTATTTCTTCCACATCACAAGATCGTATAAAGCTTATTTTCTCCACACTAATAAATCATACATATTTAGAGAACAATTTTTATTGCTTGCAACAATGACAACTTACTTGAAGGATCTTACTCAATCCATAGGTAGATATGGTGGACTCTCATGGAAAAACTGGGTTTAAGGATATTTGGAAGCACAAGTAGTACCTCTACTTGGTGCAAAGTATTTGGCTAGCATGAGAGGGAAAGGCAAGGTCAACATGTTGGATGATCCATGACAATATAATTTATTTCAGATGTAAGAAAACATAACCCATTACATTGTCTTGCTTGTCCAACATCAACTCTTTAGCATGTCATATTTTAATGAGTGCTCACAATCATAAAAGATGTCCAAGATAGTATATTTATATGTGAAAACCTCTCTTTATTTATTACTTCCTATTAATTGCAACGATGACCAAAACTATGCTTGTCAACTTTCAACAACTTTTATTCATCATACTCTTTATATGTGAAGTCATTACTCTCCATAAGATCCATATGATCTCTTTATTTCTTTTTAGTATTTCTCTTTTATTTTATTCCCTCAAGATCATAGCAAGATAATCAAGCCCTTGACTCAACACTAATCTTTATTATATATAGCTCATGGACTCGATTACATAGAAGGATCATAAAGCAAAACTCAACTAGATCATACTAAAACTTTATTCCTACAAGATCAAGATATTACCAAAAGGATCGAACTACGAAAATGGTAAAGATAAAAGTGTGATGGTGATACGATACCGGGGCACTCCCCCAAGCTTGGTAGTTGCCAAGGGGAGTGCCCATACCCATATGCTCAGTTCTTCTTTGTTGGTGAAGAAGGTGTTGGTGATGATGGATAGTCGCACATCGAGCGTAGGAGATCCTCCAATTTGTGGATAATGTCCTTGAGTGCTATGATATGCTCCTTCAACAAAATATTTTCACTTGTGAGATACTTGTTTTGAATGCGAGCTAACTCAATCATCTTGAAAGCTTGAATCTCCATTGGGGTAAAGATATTGTGATGAGGTTGAAGGATGTCTTCTTCTACTACTGTCAGAACTTGATCCCCCATGGCCTTCTTGATCCCATCATCCTTGTTGATCTGTCAGGGCTCTTCTCTTTTCAGCTCTATCTTCATTAGCCAAGCATCGTTGCCCTCATTGTTCGAGGAGGAGGGAGATGACATGATGCCTGGCCTTGATAACCCTGGCAGAAAATAGCTCGAAACAAAAACATGAGATATTTGCGTGGTACAGTGGTCAAAACCTTCAGGAGATTATATAACGAATTTTTACCGACCAAAAGAAGTATCATGCAAGAAAACGGAGTCCGGAGCACACGAGGTGCCCACGAGGCAGGGGGTGCGCCCAGGGGGGTAGGGCGCGCCCTCCACACTCGTGGAAGCCTCGTGTCCTCCCCGGACTGCTTCTTATTTTCCTATTTGCTGAAATATTCCAAAACAGAGAAAAATTGCTATTAGAACTGTTTTGGAGTCGGTTTACTTACCGTAGCTCATACCTATTCCTTTTCGGAGTCTGAAACATTCTGGAAAGTTTTTCCCTTATGTATTCCTCCGGGGTTACGGTTTCAATAACATTAGTTTCAACATTTATAGGATTACCCGAGATATAATGTTTGATTCTTTGACCGCTCACCACCCTCGTATTTGTGCCTTCGAAGTTGTTGATTTTTATGGCACCGGAACGATAGACCTCCTCGATAATGTAAGGACCTTCCCATTTAGAGAGGAGTTTGCCTGCAAAAAATCTTAAACGAGAATTGTATAACAATACATAATTGATGACCCACAAGTGTAGGGGATCTATCGTAGCCTTTTCGATAAGTAAGAGTGTCGAACCCAACGAGGAGCAGAAGGAAATGATAAGCGGTTTTCAACAAGGTATTCTCTGCAAGCACTGAAATTATTGGTAACAAATAGTTTTGTGATAAGGTAATTTGTAACGAGTAACAAGTAATAAAAGTAAATAAGGTGCAGCAATATGGCCCAATCTTTTTTGCAGCAAAGGACAAGACTGGACAAACTCTTATATAAAGGAAAGCGCTCCCGAGGACACATGGGGATTATCGTCAAGCTAGTTTTCATCACGCTCATATGATTCGCGTTCGGTACTTTCATCACGCTCATATGTTTGTCAACTCTCAACAACTTTTATTCATCATACTCTTTATATGTGAAGTCATTACTCTCCATAAGATCCATATGATCTCTTTATTTCTTTTTATCTTGTCTTTTATTCCCTCAAGATCATAGCAAGATAACCAAGCCCTTGACTCAACACTAATCTTGATTATATATGGCTCATGGACTCGATTACATAAAAGGATCATAAAGCAAAACTCAAAACTAGATCATACTAAAACTTTATTCTACTAGATCAAGATATTACCAAAAGGATCGAACTAAGAAAAAAACGGTAAGATAAAAGTGATGGTGATACGATACCGGGGCACTCCCCCAAGCTTGGCAGTTGCCAAAGGGAGTTCCCATACCCTTGTGTTCATGTCTCTTTCTTCGGGGGTGGTGATGTGATATTCTTAGCGATGATGCCCCTCAGGATATGATTCTCTTCCTCAAGCTTGTTGACTTGCTGCTTGAGGTCCATTATTTCCTTACGGAGCTTGCCCGTGACGGCTAAAGCTCCTTTCACCCAAGGATGTTGCATAGCTGTGGGAGAACAAGTAACACTCTGTTTCATATTTTCATAAGAAACAAATCTAACGTTGGAAGGGATGACCGAGTTTGGAATAGCCGGGCTCTGTAGTTCCCCCATCGTGAATCCGGCTCAGAAATGAGAAGTAACTTCTTGATCCTCCTCCATGGCATCTATACTTTTCAAGTCGGCCTCCATCTCTTCCTCGGTTGATGGACCAAAGTGGTCAGCATCGCTATTTGCTCTTGGCCCTGGTATCGGATGAGACACCCGACTCTCCCCGACTGACTCTTGAGAAGACATCTTGCTCTAAATCTGCAGCAGAAATAGCTCGAAACAAAAACAAAGGATGTTTGCGTGGTATGGTGGTCAAAACCTTCGGGAGATTATATAATGAATTTTTACCGACCAAAAGAAGTATCATGCAAGAAAACGGAGTCCGGAGAGCACACGAGGTGCCCACGAGGCAGGGGGCGCGCCCAGGGGGGTAGGGCGCGCCCTCCACCCTCGTGGAAGCCTCGTGTCCTTTCCGGACTGCTTCTTATTTTCCTATTTTCTTAAATATTCCAAAACAGAAAAAATTGCCATTAGAACTGTTTTGGAGTCGGTTTACTTACCATACCACGTACCTATTCCTTTTCGGAGTCTGAAACGTCCTGGAAAGTGTCCCTTATGTATTCCTCCAGGGTTACGGTTTCAACAACATTAATTTCAACATTTATGGGATTACCTGAGATATAATGTTTGATTCTTTGACCGTTCACCACCCTGGGATTTGTGCCTTCGAAGTTGTTGATTTTTATGGCACCGGAATGATAGACCTCCTCGATAATGTAAGGACCTTCCCATTTAGAGAGGATTTTTCCTGCAAAAAAATCTTAAACGAGAGTTGTATAACAATACCTAATCACCTACATTAAACTCACGTTTTTGTATCCTTTTGTCATGCCATCTTTTAACCTTTTCTTTAAACAGTTTGGCATTCTCATAGGCCTGGGTTCTCCATTCATCAAGTGAGCTAATGTCAAAAAGCCTCTTCTCACCGGCAAGTTTGAAATCATAATTGAGCTCTTTAATGGCCCAATATGCCTTATGTTCCAGTTCGAGAGGTAAGTGACAAGCTTTACCATAAACCATTTTATACGGAGACATACCCATAGGATTCTTGTATGCAGTTCTATAAGCCCATAATGCATCATCAAGTTTCTTGGACCAATTCTTCCTAGATCTATTATCAGTCTTTTGCAAAATTAATTTAAGCTATCTATTACTCAATTCTACTTTACCACTAGGATGATATGGAGATGCAATTATATGATTAACATCATACTTAGCAAGCATTTTACGAAAAGCACCATGAATAAATGTGAACCACCATCGGTCATTAAGTATCTAGGAACTCCAAACCTCGGAAAAATAACTTCTTTAAGCATGTTAATGGAGGTGTTATGATCAGCACTACTAGTTGGAATAGCTTCTGCCCACTTAGTAACGTAATCAACAGCAAATATGAGTATACCCATTAGAGGAACGAAACGGTCCCATATAATCAAAGCCCCAGACATCAAATTGTTCAATAACAAGTGAATAATTCATAGGCATTTCTTGACGTCTACTAATATTACCAATTCTTTGACATTCATCACAAGAGAAGACAAACTTACGGGCATCCATGAAGAGAGTAGGCCAATAAAAACTGGATTACAATACCTTATGTGCAGTTCTATCCCCAGCGTGGTGTCCTCCATAAGCCTCGGAGTGACACTTTCTTAGGATCTGTTCCTGTTCATGCTCAAGTACACAAGGTCTAATAACACCATCTACTCCTTCTTTATAAAGGTGTGGGTCATCCCAGAAGTAATGTCTTAAATCATAGAAGAACTTTTTCTTTTGCTGGTATGTGAAACTAGGTGGTATAAATTTAGCAAGAATATAATTAGCATAATCAGCATACCATGGAGCAGTACAAGAAGCATTTATCACAGCTAATTGTTCATCAGGAAAGCTATCATCAATAGGTAGTGGGTCATCAAGAAAATTCTCTAACCTAGACAAGTTCTCTGCAACGGGGTTCTCAGCTCCCTTTCTATCAATAATATGCAAATCAAATTCTTGTAGCAAGAGAAACCATCTAATAAGTCTAGGTTTAGCATCTTTCTTTTCCATAAGATATTTAATAGCAGCATGATCAGTGTGAACAGTTACTTTAGAATCAACAATATAAGGTCTGAACTTATCACAAGAAAATACAACTGCTAAAAATTCCTTTTCAGTAGTAGCATAATTTCTTTGGGCACTGTCTAGAGTTTTACTAGCATATTGAATAACATTTAATTTCTTATCAACTCTTTGTCCTAGAACAACCCCTACAGCATAATCACTAGCATCACACATGATTTCAAATGGTAAATTCCCATCAGGAGGTTGAACAATAGGTGCAGAAATCAAAGCTTTCTTAAGTATTTCAAATGCTTCTACACAGTCATCATCAAAAATAAAAGGAACATCTTTTTGTAAGAGATTAGTCAGAGGCCTAGAAATTTTAGAGAAGTCCTTAATGAACCTCCTATAAAAACCGGCATGACCAAGGAAACTTCTTATACCTTTGATATCCTTGGGACACAACATCTTTTCAATAGCATCAACTTTAGCTTTATCAACTTGAAAGTGCTAGTGATCGACCAGAGGGGGGTGAATAGGCGACTTTTATGAAAGTATTCAAAACATGGAAGTTTCGAAGATAGACGATAGAAATGAACCTATTAACATGCAGCGGAAGGTAGACTACACTAGCCAAGCCATAGTCAAGTATTCAATGAAGTGAAAGCACAAAGACTAATAGCAGCTAGGCAGTATGGATCAGGATGGAAGATAGTATGAAGCCAATCAGAACAAGCAGTCACACAGTGAAGACAAATAGATAATGCAAACAGGCAATGACTTCACAAGGACCAATCTGCAAATAAAGAGATGGGAAGGATAGAACCAGTGGCTCGTTGAAGACAATGATTTGTTGGACCAGTTCCAGTTGTTGTGACAACTGTACGTCTGGTTAGGGAGGCTGAGATTCAACTCAGAAGACCGCGTCTTCACCTTATTCCCCTTGAGCTAAGGACACCCAGTCCTCGCCCAATTACTCTGGTAAGTCTTCAAGGTAGACTTCCAAACCTTCACAGACTTTGTTCACCGGCTATCCACAATGATTCTTGGATGCTCAGAACGCGACGCCTAACCGGCTGGAGGATTCACAGTCCTCAAGTGTAATAAGTCTTCAGATCACACAGACAGGAAGACTTCGGTGATGCCTAACACTCTTTGGCTCTGGGTGTTTAGGGCTTTGTCCTCGCAAGGATTTCTCTCTTAAAGGCTTCGAGGTGGGTTGCTCTCAAATGACAAAAGCCGTGTACTAACTCTGAGCAGCCAACCAATTTATGGTGTAGGGGGTGGGCTATTTATAACCACTAGGCAACCCGACCTGATTTGTCCGAAATGACCCTGGGTCACTAAGGAACTGACACGTGTTCCAACAGTCAGATTTCAAACACACACGACAACTTTACTTGAGCTACAAGCAAAGCTGACTTATCCAGCTCTGGATAAGATTTGCTCTCATTGTCTTCGCTCGAAGACATATGATTTTGGTTAAGCATCACTTCAGTCATTCTGACTGGCTCACTTGGACCCCACTTAACAGTACGGTGGTTCCTATGACTCAACAAAGAAGAAAACGAAACAACGAAACAACTAAGTCTTCGTGCTCCATAGTCTTCACACAATGTCTTCTCTTGTCATAGAATTCAATGTGAATACCTTCACATACCACCTTTGTCTTCAATGTCTTCATACATTTTTAGGGGTCATCTCCGGTAGGTAAACCGGATCAGTGAGGGACTACTACCTGTGTTATTCTGCAATTCTCACAAACACATTAGTCCCTCAACCAGGTTTGTCGTCAATACTCCAAAACCAACTATGGGTGGCACTAGATGCACTTACAATCTCCCCCTTTTGGTGATTGATGACAAACTGGTTGAAGTTTTCAACGGGGCTAAAAGTATGTGAAATTGTAAAGGATTTAAGTATTGTCTTCGTAAGTAGCAGGAAGGCTCCCCCTGAAGATGTGCATATAAGTATTTGCTTTTGAATGCAAATGCACATGGTAGGTTGTACTTGCGGAGCTCCTCTTTTACTTATGAAGACAATTCATCATGCATGAAAGGATATGTCGAAGATAATGACATGCATAATGGAAAATGGACATCTGCCAAATGACTTCGTGCGGAATTTATCATCGCACATGCGGAATTTATCATCGCATCACATAGTGTCGAAAAAATAGCAGACGACCATCAAGTTTAAGTGTTACAACTCAAAAACGAACCAAATGTTTCAAAAGCGAGAGTTGTAAGCACTTTGCAAATGTAGCAAAAAGTAAAGCAACCACCCATATGGACCCGCTTGAAGACTATCAACTCATATGCTTCTCCCCCTTTTGTCAGTAAGGACCAAAAAGGTTTGAAGACATAGAGCTTCTACTCGTTCCCATGAGGTGCAGGCGAAGCAGCAGGGTCGTCGTTGAGGTCTGGTGGTGCAGAAGAACTCGGTGCAGTGTCGACACGCACTGAAGTTGGAGGTGGTGAAGTGGCATCATCTTGGTCATTGATGACTCTGGCATTCACCGTCGCAGCTGAGGACGAATAGTCAGAGTCTTCAAGTGAGGGAATCCGACGCAAGTGAGCATTCCTTGGAGGAGTTGAGTCAAACTTGAATTTTTCTGTGAAGCCATCGTCTTGCAGATCAGCTTCAGCACTAAGCAATGTCAAACTCTTCCAAGACCTCCGACAGGTTTCATGTGTAACAAAGGCATTGTTGGTGGCAAGATTGCGAATGTGATTGACGTCCACCAAGAGGCTTTGCATCTGACGCTTAAGCCAGTCATGATGCTTATCCTGTTTCTGATGTAACGTGACGAGAAGCTCTCGATCATTGAGAACACGAGATCGCTTCTGAGGCCTTTGGGCAATGGTGCTTCCAGTGGCGTCAGTTTGGGCGCGAGGGGCACGTGTGTTACCAGCCAAGGGATAAACACGAGAGACTGCCTGAACTCCTTCAATGGGCTGGGTGAAGCTTTGACGATCAACGTTGTGAAGATAGATTGGATCCTTAGTAGGCTCTGGGTAAATAGCTTCAATAGATAGATCAACCTATGGCAAGAATACAAGATGATTGCGCGCAGACGGCTGATAGTTGAAGGCAGAGTGAAGCTTGATAGTGGAGGGTAGCATAGAATTGAAGCTTAAGTTCTTCATTCCAGTGTTCCTTGACAGTCACAAAATTAAGCAGACCCGCATCACGGAAGCAGTCAAGGGCTTCTTCAAGGCATGGCAGTCCAGCAATGGCTTCACAATCAAGATGCATGTGAGGGAAGATGCATCCCTGATTGTACAAGATGCATGAATAATAGCTTCGCTGCTGATAACTCCAGAATCGGTCCAAAGAGATTCTTGGCCTTGTGTAGGGGTTCTTGTCACTGTCAAAGAATGTGTTGTGTGCCTTGAATCCGTTCAGATTAAATGATCCTGGTGACATTGCAGTACCTGGAAACCGTTGTAGCTTGGGCTTTGGCTTCTGGACCTGAGGCCTATGCTCCACATGATAGGCAAATTGAGGACCGGGAGCAGGCGGAGGAACCAGAATTGGCCAGCGGACGGTCACAAGCTGACCACGATCATATGCTTGCTCGATGGTGTGTGGCCTGGGAGGCGGTACAGGAGAAGAGGCATTGGTTTCAAGCTGCAGATTTGCATCAGTTGCAGCATAAGCTTCAGGTGCAGCGTCATCTGGCACCACATTAGCTTCAGGCGCCACATTATCTTCAGCCATGACAACGTCATTGGCTTCAGTGTTGATGTTGGTGGCCGCCTCAGTATTGGTAACCTCCACTTCAGGAGCTGGAGGGTCAGACACGTTCTCCTCGAGAACAACTTCAGGGTTGGACGGGGGTGTAGCAACTCTTTCTTCATCACGTGGTTCTTCTTCTTCATCGGCTGATGCAGCCAGAATATCTTCAGCCTCTTTGGCTTCAGATTCAGGGAAGTTCACAGTAGGAGAGGCTTCAGGAAAGACTTCGCGTGAGACGGATTAGCGCTCTTCTCCTTCGGGAACACTTGACAATGTGACCTGTGGCCTAGGTCCTTTGCGAAGCCTATGAAATGCTGGCGACGCCTGTGGAGATGGAGTTGGTTGGGCCCCAAAGTCTTCACTGTCAATCACCGGAGTGGTGACCTGTGGTGGGGGAGTGACTAGTGTTTCTAAAGCACGAGGGGATTCTTGAGGGTGATCAGCCCATGAGTCATCCTGAGCAATTGGTGTCAATGGACGACCAATGCTGATGAGTTTGTTGTTCGTGAGAACAGGCGATGATACCAAATTGTGCTCGATCTGAGGAAGGACTTCATCATCTTCAACATTGTCGTGAGGACCAATGTCTTCAGCTGTGGTGGGGTCAACAGTTGGATTCTCTTCAGATTCAGGAGCCTCTGTGGAAGCAGGCTCATGAACTACCAGACAACGTTCACGATGTTCAGATGCAGGACGAGCAACAGAAATTGGCTCGACAAGAAGGGGCTCTGTGGAAGCAGCCCGGTCTCTCTTCTTTGTTTTCCTTTTCTTGGTTGGGGGAGCATCATCAGTGGTGGCTTTGATCTTGCACTTTCTGGCTAGTTTTCTTGAACTCTGAAGCCACTGTGGGGGCCTTAGGCTTCGAGCCTGTCATACTGGCCGGCAAGACAATGCGAGGTGCTTCATGCCTTGATGCTTCTGGTTTGGCCATAGCTGGCTTCTTCTTCTTCTTGGTAGCTATCCTAGGGTCGATGCCTGGTCGCCCCAAAGCCTTGCGCTTTTCAACTTCATTGTAACCTTGAACACATTTGGCAGCAAGATTCTTCATGCGGTCACGAGAACCTTTTGCTTCTTCTCGTTTCTTGTGGAATGCCTCCTTGAGCTCATGCATCATGACCTTGAAGTTTTGAATGTCTTCAACATTGAGCTTGGCCATGTGCTTCTTGAACTGAGCCTTTTCATAGTCAATTTTGTGCTTCAGCTCAACAATCTTCTGGGCAAGAGCCAGCTCAGGAGCAATGGCTCCGTGGAAGGAGACGTTGAGGCCAATCGGGAGCTGAAGATCATCAAAACTGAGATCTGGGCTGTCAAACCATTCATCAATAAACTTGTATAAGATTTCCACATCAAAGAGGGGAAGATCATTGAAGATTTCCGCCTCTTGCTTGCTCTTTATCAACTGCTCAAGAGCGTCATCGCCAAGATCATCGTCGCTGGACAGATCAATGGCGTCATTCTCGTTTCTCAAAATAGCAGCAGGGGTCAGTGCTTGACCAGTGGGTTGCATGGGCTTTTTCAACTTGGCAGACTTGGAGATGCGTGAGAGATCTTCAGACTGCACACTGGCTTCAGGAGGTGCAGTGGCCAGAGGCTTCGCCTGTGAGACCTTTGGTGCAGAGGGGGGCTTTGAAGCCTTTGGTTTCTTTTGCTTCACAAGCTTTGGAGGTGTAGGCGCTTCATCAGAATCAGAGTCATCTGTAGAGTGGTCCACGGCTGCCCCTTGAACCTGAATGTGAGTGATGAGACCTTCTAAGTTGTAGAAGGTCCCAATAAGATTGGGTTCAGTTTCGCATGTGCCGTCATCTCGTGGTGCAGAGGGGCCTGGGTTGAAGTCTAATCCCAAAGACTTCTTGTTTTCCTTGGCCGAGTTCTTTGCAGCCTGATAGTTGCGCTTGAACAGATTATCTTCACGACACCATAACAGAGAGGATGGGTCGGCATTAGCAGGCTGAGGTCTACGAATCATGCAGGGGTAGAAGCCTTGAGCAATAGCTTCGGATTTCGACTTGGGCTGAAGACCTTTGTATATTATATCTCCCCAGGGGCCCTTTAAGGCATTCTTCTCAGCATACTCCTTGGTGACGAATCTCTATTTGAACCATTCCTCTGCCCAATGTCTTCGAATCCATTGGATTCGGTTCTTGCGTTCTCCATAGGTTTCTTCTGGATCTGACTTGTATAACTCATAGAGATCTAGTGGCAGGTCCTTAGCAGTGTTTCCATGGTGTTGTCTGCCGCCCTTCCTGACTGATTTTTGAGTTGTCATGAAGTTTAGACTGAAAGGCTTCAACACTGTCTAAGTCTTCCGTCTACTAGTCAGACAGGAACTGGCTTCAGGAGAATTTATGTGACGCTGTAAGAACTCTGCAAATGAATGCAGACTATGAGAACCAAGGGATTGTCCCACGGACATGTACCTGTGACAACATTAGAGATGCGAGGGAAGGGGAAGAGGTCATATGCATTCTCAGAAGATTTTAAAGATAATCAGTATAGAAGACATTGACCTCATAGTGCGAAGACATTCACTCATATGTAGAGAGTTGGTTCCAGATTTGTACAAATCCACGAATAAGTACAAGTGATGAATCTAGCTACTTTGTGAAGCATAAGTGAACATACTAGGCATGCTATGAGATGCAGAACGAGATAGATCCAACTTGTAGGAACAGAAACCACTTGTGGTTGAAAAGGATGAATCTATCGGATCAAAAGGACCGTAAAAGGAGTTTTTATTTACCACACGAGGAACTGCTAGACGGAGTGGGAGAGGAGGCCGAGCAATTTGATCTTCCGTGCCCTAACTTGGCGACGGAGGACACCTACGGCGACGGCGGAGAAGACGATGTCTGCGGCCGGCGTGAGGACGGTGTCGGTGAGGTCGCGGCAGCTAAGCGCTTCGTCGCCTGCGTCGTCGAGGGCTAGCGGTGGCGCTAGGGTTCGTGCGAGAGTGGAAGAAGAGATAATGACTGGGCTGAGGCATGTATTTATAGGGAAAGGGACGGCACAGTGTTATTACACAGGTGCCCCTGGCGGTTCACATCTGAAGGACACGTGGCGATCATGCAACACATTGGAGGTTGTTCCACATTCCCACGCACGCCTGGATTGTCAAGTGGCCGTTCCCGCTTCTCTGGGTTTCAGGCAAAAAGGATTAAGCATTTAAAACAGATTTAATGTTTGTCTCTGTATCTTCTGCTGACAAGGACACAGTGAAGACATTCGACAGTTTCAATAGAATGCATATGATTTGGATAGATAGACTTAAGACGGGAGCATAGAAAGGTCAGGGTCCGATCACATTCACTTAGTTCAAAAGATTCAACTAGAAGACATAGCTATAAGTGAATGCTGTAGAGGACAGAAACCAAATCAGTACATTGAAGATAAACATGAAGCCATGTTAATAATGAAGACAAACCAAATGCGAAGACTTTGCAAATGCAACACCAACAGAAGTTATTCCAAACAAAAGTTTGGTGGTGGCGTTACCCACCATATAGGAAATATTAGACCCAGACACGGCACACAATTATCGTGGCGCTCCGAAGTCAAATTCCGCGTTAATGTATTCACACTTAGAATGTAAGTCTTCATTAGTTGAAGATATACGTTACTTCGTGTGTTTGCACATCTAAGTCATCAACATGCATAAGTGTTAGGATGTGTGCATGATCACAGGACATTTGAGGATTCCAAGATATTTAGCTCACACTGCAACTTGCAAAACCTTTTCTCATCCAAGGGCTTTGTGAAGATATCTGCCAGCTGCTCTTCAGTGTTAACATGAATGATATCAATATCTTCCTTCATGACATGGTCTCTGAGAAAGTGATGATGGATCTGAATGTGCTTTGTCTTCGAGTGCTGAACTGGGTTGTTGGCGATCTTGATGGCGCTTTCATTATCGCAGTAGAGTGACACTTGCTTCAGATGAATGCCATAGTCTTTGAGTGTTTGCTTCATCCATAGAAGCTGAGCGCAGCAAGATCCAGCAGCAATGTATTCAGATTCAGCAGTGGAGAGAGATACACAGTTCTGCCTCTTTGAAGACCAACATACAAGTGATCGTCCTAGAAAGTGACATGTGCCTGATGTAAACTTGTGATCCACCTTGTCACCAGCATAACCAGCATCCAAGAATCCAACTAGATCAAACTCTGAGCCCTTTGGATACCATAATCCTAGCGTTGGGGTGTGAGCCAAATATCGAAGAATTCGCTTCACAGCTAAGTGATGCGATTCCTTTGGTGCCGCTTGGAATCGGGCACACATGCAAACACTAAGCATGATATCTGGCCTAGATGCACATAATTAAAGCAAGGAACCAATCATGGAGCGGTATACCTTTTGATCGAACTCTTTACCATTGGCGTCAGAATCTAGATGACTCTTGGTAGGCATTGGCGTCGTGTAACTTTGCAGTCTTGCATTCCAAACTTCTTCAGGAAATACTTGAGGCATTTCTCTTGAGATATGAAGATGCCGTTGCATTGCTGTCGTATTTGAAGACCAAGGAAGAACTTTAGCTCACCCATCATGGACATCTGATACTTCTCTTGCATCATGTATCCAAACTCATCACTGTATTTATGATTAGTGCAGCCGAAGATAATGTCATGCACATATATTTGGCACACAAACAGTTCACCATCATATGTCTTCGTGAAGAGCGTGGGATCCAAGGAACCAGGTTTGAAGCCTTTGCTCTTTAGGAAGTCCTTGAGTGTGTCATACTAAGCACGAGGGGCTTGTTTGAGGCCATACAGTGCCTTGTTGAGCTTGTAAATCATGTCAGGATGTTTTGGATCTTCAAAGCTAGGCGGTTGTGCAACATACACTTCTTCTTCAATCTTGCCATTGAGAAAGGCACTCTTCACATCCATTTGATACAGAAGAATGTTATGATGATTTACATAGGCCAGCAGTATGCGTATAGCTTCAAGCCTAGACACAGGAGCAAATGTTTCATCGAAGTCAATTCCTTCAACTTGAGTGTATCCTTGAGCAACGAGGCGAGCCTTGTTTCTGACAACTTGACCATGCTCATCTTGCTTGTCGCGATATATCCATTTAGTGCCTATGATATTGTGCTTACGAGGATCAGGATGCTTGACCAGTTCCCATACATTATTCAGCTCAAACTGTTGAAGCTCTTCTTGCATAGCTTGAATCCATTCAGGTTCCATGAAGGCTTCATCAACTTTCTTGGGTTCAGATATTGAGACGAATGCGAAGTGCCCACAGAAATTTGCTAGTTGTGTTACCCCTGAATGAGTGAGTGGACCAGGTGCATTGATGCGATCAATCTATACTTCATTTGCAACACGAGGATGAATAGGACGAAGATTTTGCTCTTGTTGATCATTGTCATCGTTAGAAGGATTGTCTTCAGGCTGAGTATTGTCTTCAGGTTGATTAGGTGCAGAGATGATGAGTTCCTCTTTGGTCTGTGCTTCAGACGGTATGATTTCTCCAGTTCCCATAAGCTTGATGGATTCACTGGATGGAACTTCATCTAGCACATTTGGCAGGTGCTCTCTTTGCGAGCCGTTAGTCTCATCAAACCGCACATCCACAGTTTCAACCACTTTATAGTGAAAGAGGCTGAAGACTCTGCAGGAGTGTGAATCCTTTTCGTAACCAAGCATAAAACCTTCATGTGCTTTCGGTGCAAATTTTGAAGTGTGATGTGGATCCTTGATCCAGCACCTGGCACCAAATACTCTGAAGTAACTGACATTTGGCTTCTTACCAGTGAGGAGCTCATAGGATGTTTTGTTTAGAAGCTTGTGAAGATAAACACGGTTGATGACATGGCATGCAGTATCAATGGCTTCAGGCCATAACTTTTTTGGAGTCTTGTATTCATCGAGCATCGTCCGGGCCATCTCAATGAGTGTTCTGTTCTTGCATTCCACGATGCCATTCTGCCGCGGCGTGTACGGAGCTGAGAACTCATGAGTGATGCCCAAAGTATCAAGATAAGTGTCGAGGTCAGTGTTCTTGAATTTAGTGCCATTGTCACTTCTGATGTGCTTGATCTTGACGCCATAGTTGTTCATGGCTCGATTGGCGAAGCGTTTGAAGACATCCTGCACTTCAGTCTTGTAGAGCATTATATGCACCCATGTATATCTTGAATAATCATCAACAATGACGAAGCCATAGAGACAAGCAGTAGTAGTAAGAGTTGAGTAGTGAGTGGGACCGAAGAGGTCCATGTGTAGCAGTTTGAAGGGTTGAGTCGTTGTCATGATTGTCTTCGAGGGATGCTTGGCCCTCGTCATCTTTCCTGCTTCACAGGCACCGCATAAGTGATCCTTCTTGAACCTGACGTCCTCGATGCCTATGACTTGCTTCTTCTTTGCAAGAGTATGCAAGTTCCTCATGCCAGCATGCCCTAGCCTCCGATGCCAGAGCCAGCATTCTGAAGCTTTTGCAAGAAGACATACGGCAAGCTGTGGTCCTGCTGAGAAATCTACCATGTACAAATCATGTTTTCGATACCCTTCAAAGACTAGAGACTTGTCAGATTCCATTAGAACAAGGCAACGATATTTTCCAAACATCACAATCATATTTAAATTGCAAAGCATTGAGACAGACATTAAGTTGAAACCAAGGGATTCAACAAAAATCACTTTATCCATGTGCTGATCCCTTGAGATTGCAACTCTACCTAGATCCAATACCTTGCTTTTACCAGTATCAGAAAATGTGATGTGACTCTTGTCAGATGGATGTAAGGTTGAGTCCATGATAACACTTCGCTTGCCAGTCATGTGATTAGTACATCCGCTATCAATAATCCATTCTGAAGCAGTTGGTGTCAAACCCTACAGTGCAGTTAGGGGGATAGGCTTCACGAAGAGCATTGTGAAGCATAAACATTTGACGAGCAAGAGGATTATTAAAGCTTAGATCAAGGTTAGGACTGATAGAGCAAGTAGCAAGTGACTTAGGAACAAGGTACATAATAACACCATTTGGGCATTTGATCTTGCGCCCTACAAGATGTTTAAGGTCCCCAACAATAGCTTCAAACACATTTGATTTTCGGCTGGAGACCTTTCCCTGCAAAAGAGAGTTAAGCTTTCTTAGCCACCCACATCTTCAAGGGTGGTTTCGAAGAAATGAGTCTAAGTACAACATTTGAGAACTTTGGCTTGGGAGCCCTAACAAATAGTCTTGCAGGTGGACAATAGTACTCATAAGAATAAGAAGAGTAGTTCTGGGTCTTATGAACATGGCGGTTTGATGAAACACGCTCATGTTCATAGGCCTGAGTATGGTTTCCCTACAAAACATTTGCGTTAGTGCGACTCAGGTGAGTCCTCTGTCTGTATGAAGCCTTTGGACCATATGAAGCCCGTGGTCTGGGGTTTGTCTTCTTCACTTGTGGTGTCATGACGACATACATAGGAAGATTTTTCAGACACTTTTTCGGCACCCAGACTTTCTTCATAGGTGGCCCATTCCTACAGTTAGTACCAATATACCTGGCAAACACTTCACCATTTTGATTCTTAAACAGTTTATAGTTTGCATCAAAGGATTC
This sequence comes from Triticum urartu, assembly GCF_003073215.2. Classification (NCBI taxonomy): domain Eukaryota; kingdom Viridiplantae; phylum Streptophyta; class Magnoliopsida; order Poales; family Poaceae; genus Triticum; species Triticum urartu. Next base: position 616,245,154 of record NC_053026.1, on the reverse strand, counting down.
ATCAATGACAATGGGATTAGCGCAAGTGAAGCAAGATAGGGTGGATGGATCCACTAAAGGTTCCTTTGCAGCAACCCATGTGGTTTTGGGGTACTGCTCAGGTTTCCAGTAAGAGCCATCAGCATTCATTTTCCTTTCGAACCCGACACCCTCTTTCCTAGGGTTTCGGTTCAGAATCTGCCTTTTGAGGACATCACATAGAGTCTGATGCCCTTTGAGACTTTTGTACATCCCTGTTTCAAGCAATGTCTTCAACCTAGCATTGTCATCAGCAATAGCAGTGGTATCCTTAGCAGAAGGGTTAGTTACCACATCAATAGTTGAAGATATTGCAACAGTAGCAGCAGTAGAACATCCAGCAACAGAAGTAGCGTTATCACGCTCAATGCATTTAAGACATGGTGGTTCAAATCCTTCCTGAGCGGGACTGATCTGTTTGGCGCGAAGTGACTCGTTTTCCTTTTGAAGATCTTCATGAGCCGCTCTCAATTTCTAAAGTTCTTGCTTCCTTTGAAGATAATCATAGGAAAGCTTTTCATCAGTTGTTGAGAGCGTTTCATGACGACTTTCAAGCTCCTCATACTTAACATGAAGATTTTTTATGTCTTCAACTAAGGACTGATATCGAGTCATTTCAGCGTCTAACAGGTCATCGCTTTTGTCTAACAGTTTTTGAATATGTTCCATAGCTTTCTGTTGTTTAGTTGCAATTTTAGCAAGTATTTTGTAGCTGGGTTTGGAACCACAATCAGAGTCATCTTCACTTGATGTTTGATAGTGAGTGGTGCGTGAGTTTACCTTGGCACCGCGTGCCATGAAGTAGTAGGTGGGAGCGGAGTTGTCCTTGTCATTAGCATCGGCGTCGGTGACGAAGTCATTGTCTTCAATGTTGAAGATGGACTTGGCAACGTAGGGTGTAGCCAGACCTGCAACGCCAGAATCGGACTCCTCCTCAGACTCCACCTCAGCCTCCTCAGAAGCAGACTCCTCTCTGAATCCATTTCCTTGCCGACAAACGCACGGGCCTTGCGAGATGAGCTCTTCTTGTGTGATGAAGACTTTGAGGAAGACTTGGAAGAATACTTTGAGTATTTCTTCTTTTTCTTGTCGTGGGAATCATATTCCTTGCTCTTCTTCTTCTTCTTCTTCTTCTTCTTCTTCTTCTTCTTCTTCTTGTTCTCATTGTCCCACTGCGGACACTCAGAGATGTAGTGACCAGGTTTCTTGCACTTGTGGCATGTTCTCTTCTTGTAGTCATGAGCAGAAGCTTCATCATTCCTTGAGCTGGATCTTGAGGACTTTCTGAAGCCTTTCTTCTTGGTGAATTTCTGGAACTTATTCAAAAGCATAGCAAGCTCCTTTCCAATGTCTTCAGGATCATCAGAACTGCAGTCAGATTCTTCTTCAGATGAGGAAACAGCTTTTGCCTTCAAAGCACGAGTTCGCCCATAGTTGGGACCGTAGATGTCTCTTTTCTCAGAAAGATGAAACTCATGTGTGTTGAGCCTTTCAAGTATGTGAGACGGACCGAGTGTCTTGAAGTCAGGGCGTTCTTGAATCATCAGGGCTAGGGTGTCAAACAAGTTGTCAAGTGATCTCAGGAGTGTCTTGACGACTTCATGCTTGGTGATCTCAGTAGCGCCGAGAGCTTGAAGCTCATTTGTGATGTTAGTGAGTCGATCAAACGTGAGCTGAACATTCTCATTGTCGTTTCTCTTGAAGCGGTTGAAGAGGTTGCGAAGGACACTGATTCTTTGATCTCTCTGGGTTGAGACGCCTTCGTTGACCTTGGAGAGCCAGTCCCAAACTAGCTTGGATGTTTCCAGAGCACTCACACGGCCATACTGTCCTTTGGTCAGATGACCACAGATGATATTCTTGGCAATGGAATCCAGTTGAATGAACTTCTTGATATCAACAGTGGTGACACCTTCACCAGCCTTGGGGACGCCATTCTTGACGATATACCAGAGGTCGACATCAATGGCTTCTAGATGCATGTGCATCTTATTCTTCCAGTAGGGATATACAGTTCCATCGAAGAGTGGTCACGCAGCAGAGACTTTGATTCTGCCTGCAGTCGACATAGCTAAAACTCCAGGTGGTTAAACCGAATCACACAGAACAAGGGAGTACCTTGCTCTGATACCAATTAAAAGTGCTAGTGATCGACCAGAGGGGGGTGAATAGGCGACTTTTATGAAAGTATTCAAAACATGGAAGTTTTGAAGACAGACGATAGAAATGAACCTATTGACATGCAGCGGAAGGTAGACTACACTAGCCAAGCCATAGTCAAGTATTCAATGAAGTGAAAGCACAAAGACTAATAGCAGCTAGGCAGTATGGATCAGGATGGAAGATAGTATGAAGCCAATCAGAACAAGCAGTCACACAGTGAAGACAAATAGATAATGCAAACAGGCAATGACTTCACAAGGACCAATCTGCAAATAAAGAGATGGGAAGGATAGAACCAGTGGCTCGTTGAAGACAATGATTTGTTGGACCAGTTCCAGTTGCTGTGACAACTGTACGTTTTTAGTTCCAGTTCCAGTTACCTTCACATACCACCTTTGTCTTCAATGTCTTCATACATTTTTAGGGCTCATCTCCGGTAGGTAAACCGAATCAATGAGGGACTACTACATGTGTTATCCTGCAATTCTCACAAACACATTAGTCCCTCAACCAAGTTTGTCGTCAATACTCAAAAACCAACTAGGGGTGGCACTAGATGCACTTACACAACTTCAATACCTCTTTCAGAAATTTTATGCCCCAAGACAATACCTTCATTAACCATAAAGTGGCACTTCTCCCAATTCAAGACAAGATTAGTATCTTCACATCTCTGCAAAACTCAATCAAGATTGCTTAAGCAATCATCAAAAGAAGTTCCATATACGGAGAAATTGAAACGTCTCCAATGTATCTATAATTTTTGATTCCTCCATGCTATATTATCTACTGTTTTGGACATTATTGGGCTTTATTATCCGCTTTTATATTATTTTTGGGACTAACCTATTAACCGGAGGCCCATCCCAGAATTGTTATTTTTTGCCTGTTTTAGGGTTTCAAAGAAAAGGAATATCAAATGGAGTCCAAACGGAATGAAACCTTCGGGAACGTGATTTTCTCATCGAATACAACTCAGGAGACTTGGACCCTACGTCAAGGCACGTAACAGGAGGCCACGAGGTAGGGGGCGCGCCCTACCCTACCAGGCACGCCCCCACCCTCGGGGGCCCCCTGTTGCTCCACCGACGTACTTCTTCTTCCTATATATACCCACGTACCCCCAAACGATCAGATACGGAGCCAAAACCCTAATTCCACCGCCGCAACTTTCTGTATCCACGAGATCCCATCTTGGGGCCTGTTCCGGAGATCCGTCGGAGGGGGCATCGATCGCGGAGGGCTTCTACATCAACACCATAGCCTCTCCGATGAAGTGTGAGTAGTTTACTTCAGACCTACGGGTCCATAGTTAGTAGCTAGATGGCTTCTTCTCTCTTTTTGGATCTCAATACAATTTTCTCCCCCTCTCTTGTGGAGATCTATTCGAAGTGTGTTTGTTGAGACCGATGAATTGTGGGTTTATGATCAAGTCTATCTATGAATAATATTTGAATCTTCTCTGAATTCTTTTATGTATGATTGGTTATCTTTGCAAGTCTCTTCGAATTATCAGTTTGGTTTGGCCTACTAGATTGATCTTTCTTGCAATGGGAGAAGTGCTTAGCTTTGGGTTCAATCTTGCGGTGTCCTTTCCCGGTGACAGTAAGGGCAGCAAGGCACGTATTGTATTGTTGCCATCGAGGATAACAAGATGGGGTTTTCTTCATGTTGCATGAGTCTATCCCTCTACATCATGTCATCTTGCTTAAGGCGTTACTCTGTTTCTAACTTAATACTCTAGATGCATGCTGGATAGTGGTCGATGAGTGGAGTAATAGTAGTAGATGCAGGCAGGAGTCAGTCTATTTGTCTCGGACGTGATGCCTATATACATGATCATACCTAGATATTCTCATAACTATGCTCAATTCTGTCAATTGCTCAATAGTAATTTGTTCACCCACCATAGAATATGTATGCTCTCGAGAGAAGCCACTAGTGAAACCTATGGCCCCCGGTTCTATCTTTATCATATCAATCTCCTACTACTTAGTTATTTACTTTGCTATTTACTTTGCCTTTATTTTACTTTGCATCTTTATCATAAAAATACCAAAAAATATTATCTTATCATATCTATCAGATATCACTCTCGTAAGTGGCCCTATAGGGATTGACAATCCCTATTTGCGTTGGTTGCGAGGATTTATTTGTTTTGTGTAGGTGCAAGGGACTCGCACGTAGCCTCCTACTGGATTGATAGCTTGGTTCTCAAAAACTGAGGGAAATACTTACGCTACTTTGCTGCATCATCCCTTCCTCTTCGGGGAAAACCAATGCAGTGCTAAAAGAGGTAGCAAGAAGGATTTCTGGCGCCGTTGCTGGGGAGGTCTACGCAAAAGTCAACATACCAAGTACCCATCACATACCCTTATCTCCCGCATTACATTATTTTCCATTTGCCTCTCGTTTTCCTCTCCCCCACTTCACCCTTGCCGTTTTATTCGCCCTCTCTCTCTCTATCCTCCCTCTGCTTCTCTACTTGCCTCTTTTTGTTCGCTTGCTTTTTGTTTGCTTGTGTGTTAGTTTGCTTGCTTATCACGATGGCTCAAGATAATACTAAATTGTGTGACTTCACCAATACCAACAACAATGATTTTATTAGCACTCCGATTGCTCCTCTTACCGATGCTGAATCTTGTGAAATTAATTCTGCTTAGATGAATCTTGTTATGAAAGATCCGTTCTCCGGCCTTCCTAGTGAAGATGCCGCTACCCATCTAAATAGCTTCATTGATTTGTGTGACATGGAAAATAAGAAAGATGTGGATAATGATATTGTTAAATTGAAGCTATTTCCTTTTTCGCTTAGAGATCATGCTAAAGCTTGGTTTTCGTCTTTGCCTAAAAATAGTATTGATTCATGGAACAAGTGCAAAGATGCTTTTATCTCTAAGGATTTTCCTCCCGCTAAGATCATCTCCCTTAGAAACGATATTATGAATTTAAGAAACTTGATCATGAACATGTTGCACAAGCTTGGGAGAGAATGAAATTAATGATACGTAATTGCCCTACTCATGGTTTAAATTTATGGATGATCATACAAAATTTTTATGCCGGATTGAATTTTGCTTCTAGAAATCTTTTAGATTCGGCCGCGGGAGGCACTTTTATGGAAATCACTTTAGGAGAAGCTACTAAACTCCTAGATAATATTATGGTTAATTATTCTCAATGGCATACTGAAAGATCTACTAATAAAAAGGTGCATGCGATAGAAGAAATTAATGTTTTGAGTGGAAAGATGGATGAACTTATGAAATTATTTGCTAATAAGAGTGTTTCTTCTGATCCTAATGATATGCCCTTGTCTACTTTGATTGAGAATAATAATGAATCTATGGATGTGAATTTTGTTGGTAGGAGCAATTTTGGTAACAACGCGTATAGAGGAAATTTCAATCCTAGGACTTATCCTAGTAATCCCTCTAATAATTATGGTAATTCCTACAACAATTCTTATGGAAATCGTAATAATATGCCCTCTGATTTTGAATCTAATATTAAAGAATTTATTACTTCGCAAAAGAATTTTAATGATATGATTGAAGAAAAATTGCTTAAAATTGATGATTTGGCTAGGAACGTTGATAGAATTTCTCTTGATGTTGATTCTTTGAAACTTAGATCTATTCCACCTAAGCATGATATCAACGAGTCTCTCAAAGCCATGAGAATTTCCATTGATGAGTGCAAAGAAAGAACCGCTAGGATGCATGCTAAGAAAGATGCCTTTATAAAAGCGTGTTCTTCTAGTTCCTATGAAAATAAAGATGAAGATCTAAATGTTATTGATGTGTCCCCTATTAAATCTTTGTTTTGAAATATGAATCTTGATAATGATGGGACTGAATATGATCCACCTTTACCTATAAGGCGTTCTAAGAATTCGGAATTTGTTGATCTTGATGCTAAATTTGATAAAAGTGGGATTGAGGAAATTAAAACCCTAGATGTTGCTAAACCCACTATTATGGATTTCAAGGAATTTAACTATGAAAATTGCTCTTTTATTGATTTTATTTCCTTGTTGCAATCCGTGCTAAATTCTCCTCACGCTTATAGTCAAAATAAAGTGTTTACTAAACATATCGTTGATGCCTTGATGCAATCTTATGAAGAAAAACTTGAATTGGAAGTTTCTATCCCTAGAAAACTTTATGATGAGTGGGAACCAACTATTAAAATTAAAATTAAAGATCATGAATGCTATGCTTTATGTGATTTGGGTGCTAGTGTTTCCACGATTCCAAAGACTTTGTGTGATTTGTTAGGTTTCCGTGATTTTGATGATCGCTCTTTAAACTTGCACCTTGCGGATTCCACTATTAAGAAACCTATGGGAAGAATTAATGATGTTCTTATTGTTGCAAATAGGAATTATGTGCCCATAGATTTTATTGTTCTTGACATAGATTGCAATCCTTCATGTCCTATTATTCTTGGTAGATCTTTCCTTAGAACAATTGGTGCAATTAATGATATGAAGGAAGGAAATATTAGATTCCAATTTCCATTAAGGAAAGGCATGGAACACTTTCCTAGAAAGAAAATTAAATTACCTTATGAATCAATTATGAGAGCCACTTATGGATTGCCTACCAAAGATGGCAATACCTAGATCTATTCTTGCTTGTTATGCCTAGCTAGGGGCGTTAAACGATAGCGCTTGTTGGGAGGCAACCCAATTTTATTTTTATTCCTTGCTTTTTGCTCCTGTTTAGTAATAAATAATTTATCTATCCTCTGTTTTGGTTGTGTTTTTTTATGTTTAATTAGTGTTTGTGCCAAGTAGAACCGTTAGGAAGACTTGGGGAAAGTCTTGTTGAACTTGCTGTAAAAAACAGAAACTTTAGCGCTCACGAGAACTGCTGTCATCTTTATTTGAAAAGTGGTATTTAGTTAATTATTTTTGAAGATGATTAATAGATAAATTCATCACGTCCAGCAATTTATTTTAGAATTTCTGGGGTTCCATATATTTCGCTATATACAAATTACTACAGACTGTTCTGTTTTTGACAGATTCTGTTTTTCTTGTGTTGTTTGCTTATTTTGATGAATCTATGACTAGTAAAATAGTTTATAAACCATAGAGAAGTTGGAATACAGTAGGTATAACACCCATATAAATAAATAATGAGTTCATTACAGTACCTTGAAGTGGTCTTTTGTTTTCTTTCGCTAACGGAGCTCACGAGATTTTCTACTTTAAGTTTTGTGTTGTGAAGTTTTCAATTTTTGGGTAAAGATTTGATGGATTATGGAACAAGGAGTGTCAAGAGCCTAAGCTTGGGGATTCCCATGGCACCCCAAATATAATCTAAGGACACCTAAAAGCCAAAGCTTGGGGATGCCTCGGAAGGCATCCCCTCTTTCATCTACTTCTATCGGTAACTTTACTTGGAACTATATTTTTATTTACCACATGATATGTGTTTTGCTTGGAGCGTCTTGTATGATTTGAGTCTTTGCTTGTTAGTTTACCACAATAATCCTTGCTGTACACACCTTTGTAGAGAGCCATATATGATTTGGAATTTGTTAGAATACTCTATGTGCTTCACTTATATATCTTTTAGAGCTCGGTGGTGGATTTGTTTTATAGAAACTAGTTATCTCTCATGCTTCACTTAGATTATTTTGAGAGTCTTAATAGCATGGTAATTTGCTTAAAATCCTAATATGCTTGGTATGCAAGATTAATAATAAAACTCTCTTATGAGTGTGTTGAATACTAAGAGAAGTTTGATACATGATAATTGTTTTGAGATATGGAGGTAATAATATCAAAGTCGTGCTAGTTGAGTAGTTGTGAATTTGAGAAATACTTGTGTTGAAGTTTGCAAGTCCCGTAGCATGCACGTATGGTAAACCGATATGTGATGAAGTCGGAGCATGATTTATTTTTTGATTGCCTTCCTTATGAGTGGCGGTCGGGGACGAGCGATGGTCTTTTCCTACCAATCTATCCCCCTAGGAGCATGCGCGTAATACTTTGCTTTGATAACTTGTAGATTTTGGCAATAAGTATATGAGTTCTTTATGACTAATGTTGAGTCCATGGATTATACGCACTCTCACCCTTCCACCTTTGCTAGCCTCTCTAATACCGCACACCTTTTGCTGGTATCATACACCCACCATATACCTTCCTCAAAACAGCCACCATACCTACCTATTATGGCATTTCCATAGCCATTCCGAGATATATTGCCATGCAACTTTCCACCGTTCCGTTTATTATGACACACTCCATCATTGTCATATTGCTTAGCATGATCATGTAGTTGACATAGTATTTGTGGCAAAGCCACCGTTCATAATTCTTTCATACTTGTCACTCATGCATCATTGCATATCCCGGTACACCGCCGGAGGCATTCACATAGAGTCATATTTTGTTCTAAGTATCGAGTTGTAATTGTTGAGTTGTAAAAAAATAAAAGTGTGATGATCATCATTTTAAGAGCATTGTCCAAGTGAGGAAAAAAAGAGAGAGAAGGCCCAAAAAAAAGAAAAGAAAAAAAGAAAAAGAAAGACCATAAAAAAAGAAGGCCTAAAAAATGAGATAAAAAGAGAGAAGGGACAATTTTACTATCCTTTGCCACACTTGTGCTTCAAAGTAGCACCTTAATCTTCATGTTAGAGAGTCTCTTGTTTTGTCACTTTCATATACTAGTGGGAATTTTTCATTATAGAACTTGGCTTGTATATTCCAACAATGGGCCTCCTCAAGTGCCCTAGGTCTTCGTGAGCAAGCAAGTTGGATGCACACCCACTAGTTTCTTTTTGAGCATTCATACACTTATAGCTCTAGTGCATCCGTTGCATGGCAATCCCTACTCACTCACATTAATATCTATTGGTGGGCATCTCCATAGCCCATTGATACGCCTAGTTGATGTGAGACTATCGTCTACCTTTTTGTCTTCTCCACAACCACCACTCTATTCCACCTATAGTGCTATATCCATGACTCACGCTCATGTATTGCGTGAAGATTGAGAAAGTTTTGAGAATGTCAAAAGTATGAAACAATTGCTTGGCTTGTCATCGGGGTTGTGCATGATTTAAATATTTTGTGTGGTGAAGATAGAGCATAGCCAGACTATATGATTTTGTAGGGATAACTTTCTTTGGCCATGTTATTTTGAGAAGACATAATTGCTTTGTTAGTATGCTTGAAGTATTATTATTTTTATGTCAATATGAACTTTTTTCTTGAATCTTTCGGATCTGAATATTCATACCACAATTAAGAAGAATTACATTAAAATTATGCCAAGTAGCACTCCGCATCAAAAATTCTGTTTTTATCATTTACCTACTCGAGGACGAGTAGGAATTAAGATTGGGGATGCTTGACACATCTCCAACGTATCTATAATTTTTGATTGCTCCATGCTATATTATCTACTGTTTTGGACATTGTTGGGCTTTATTATCCACTTTTATATTATTTTTGGGACTAACCTATTTACCGGAGGCCCAACCCAGAATTGTTGTTTTTTGCCTGTTTTAGGGTTTCGAAGAAAAGGAATATCAAACGGAGTCCAAACGGAATGAAACCTTCGGGAACGTGATTTTCTCATGAACAAAACCCAGGAGACTTGGACCCTACGTCAAGAAAGAAAAGAGGAGGCCACGAGGTAGGGGGAACGCCTCCTCCCCAGGCGCGCCCTCCACCCTTGTGGGGCCCCTGTTGCTCCACCGATGTCCTCCTTCCTCCTATATATACCCACGTACCCCCAAACGATCAGATACGGAGCCAAAACCCTAATTCCACCGCCGCAACTTTCTGTATCCACGAGATCCCATCTTGGGGCCTGTTCTGGAGCTCCGCCGGAGGGGCATCGATCACGGAGGGCTTCTACATAAACACCATAGCCTCTCCGATGAAGTGTGAGTACTTTACCTCAGACCTACGGGTCCATAGTTAGTAGCTAGATGGCTTCTTATCTCTTTTTGGATCTCAATACAATGTCCCCCCTCTCTTGTGGAGATCTATTCGATGTAATCTTCTTTTTGCGGTGTGTTTGTTGAGACCGATGAATTGTGGGTTTATGATCAAGTCTATCTATGAACAATATTTGAATCTTCTCTGAATTATTTTATGTATGATTGGTTATCTTTGCAAGTCTCTTCGAATTATCAGTTTGGTTTGTCCTACTAGATTGATCTTTCTTGCAATGGGAGAAGTGCTTAGCTTTGGGTTCAATCTTGCGGTGTGCTTTCCCGGTGACAGTAAGGGCAGCAAGGCACGTATTGTATTGTTGCCATCGAGGATAACAAGATGGGGTTTTCATCATATTGCATGAGTTTATCCCTCTACATCATGTCATCTTGCTTAAGGCGTTACTCTGTTTTTAACTTAATACTCTAGATGCATGCTGGATAGCGGTCGATGAGTGGAGTAATAGTAGTAGATGCAGGCAGGAGTCGGTCTACTTGTCTCGGACGTGATGCCTATATACATGATCATACATAGATATTCTCATAACTATGCTCAATTCTGTCAATTGCTCAACAGTAATTTGTTCACCCACCGTAGAATACTTATGCTCTCGAGAGAAGCCACTAGTTAAACCTATGGCCCCCGGGTCTATCTTCATCATATCAATCTCCTACTAGTTAGTTATTTACTTTGCTATTTACTTTGCCTTTATTTTACTTTGCATCTTTATCATAAAAATACCAAAAAAAATTATCTAATCATATCTATCAGATCTCACTCTCGTAAGTGGCCCTATAGGGATTGACAACCCCTATTTGCATTGGTTGCAAGGATTTATTTGTTTTGTGCAGGTGCGAGGGACTCGCGTGTAGCCTCCTACTGGATTGATACCTTGGTTCTCAAAAACTGAGGGAAATACTTACGCTACTTTGCTGCATCATCCCTTCCTCTTCGAGGAAAACCAATGCAGTGCTAAAAGAGGTAGCAGAAATCAGCCATGAAAACCTCAACAATCTTTTCACAGAAGTCAAAGAATATATCAGTCATACATCTTTGAAATTTAGCTAGTGCATTGCATAAACCAAAAGGCATACGTCTATAAGCAAAGGTACCGAAAGGGCAAGTAGAAGTTGTCTTTTCTTGATCCTCTTTTGACACAGGTATTTGAGAGAAACCAGAATAACCATCTAGAAAGCAAAAATGAGTATGTTTGGATAATCTTTCTAGCATTTGATCAATAAAAGGTAAAGGGTAATGATCCTTTTTAGTAGCTTTATTTAATTTGTGGAAATCAATTACCATTCTATAACCTGTAACAATTCTTTGTGGGATCAATTCATTTTTATCATTAGGAACAAGAGTAATGCCTCCCTTCTTAGGGACACAATGGATAGGGCTTACTCACTGACTATCAGCAACGGGATAAACTATACCTGCCTCCAGAAGCTTTAGTATTTCTTTTCTTACCACTTCTTTCATCTTAGGATTTAACCGTGGTTGGTGATCAACAAACGGTTTTGCGTCTTTCTCAAGTTTTATTTTGTGCTGGCATAGAGTGGGACTAATGTCCTTAAGATCATCAAGAGTATATCCAATAGCAGCACGGTGCTTCTTCAGAGTTTTCAATAATTTCTTTTCTTCATGTTCTGAAAGGTTAGCACTAATAATAACAGGATATATCTATTTCTCATCAAGATAAGCATATTTTAGAGTATCAGGTAAAGGTTTAAGCTCAAACACGGGATCACCCTTTGGTGGAGGAGGATCCCCTAGGATTTTAACAGGCAAGTTATGTTTCAAAATAGGTCCCTGTTTAAAGAATACTTCATCTATTTCCCTTCTTTCATTCATAAACAGATCATTTTCATGGTCTAGCAAATACTGTTCTAAAGGATCACTAGGAGGCACGACAATAGAAGCAAGACCAATTATTTCATCTTTACTAGGCAATTCTTTATCATGGGGTTGTCTACAAAATTTAGGAAAATTAAACTCATGAGACATATCCCCCAAACCAACGGAAACAATATCCTTATTGCAATCTATCTTAGCATTAACAGTATTCGAGAAGGGTCTACCAAATATAATGGGACAAAAGTCATCTTGTGGGGAGCCAAGAACAAGAAAATAAGCAGGATATTTAAGTTTCCCACACAAGACTTCAACATCCCTAACAATCCCAACTGGTGAAATAGTGTCTCTATTGGCAAGCTTAATTGTAACATCAATTTCCTCTATCTCAGCAGGTGCAATATCATGCATAATTTCTTTATATAAGGAATGAGGTATTGCACTTGCACTAGCACCCATATCACATAAGCCATGATAGCAATGATCTCATATTTTAACAGAAATAACATGCATGCCTACAACAGGTCTATGTTTATTTTTAGTATCGGGTCTAGCAGTTCTAGCAGATTCATCACAGAAGTAAATAACATGCCCATCAATATTATCGGCCAAGAGACCTTTAACCATAGCAACACTAAGTTCAACTTTAATTTGCTCAGAGGGTGTGGGTGTTCTAGTATTACTCTTACGAACCACAGTTGAAGCTTTAGCATGATCCTTTATTCTAACAGGGAAAGGTGGTTTCTCAATATAAACAGTAGGAACAACAGGATCGTTATAAGTGATAGTCTTTTCTTCAACTTTAATAGGTGCAACTACTTTTACTTCAGTGGGAGGATTATATTTAAACCACTTCTCCTTAGGGAGATCAACATGGGTAGCAAAGGATTCACAAAAAGAAGCTACTATCTCATAGTCCAGTCCATATTTAGTGCTAAGTTCACGGAAAGCATCGGTATCCATAAAAGATTTAACACAATCAAACTTAGGTGTTATACCTGACTCCTTACCTTCATCGAGATCCCAATATTCAGAGTTGCATTTAATTATTTCCAATAAATCCCATTTGAATTCAATAGTCTTCATCATAAAAGAGCCAGTACAAGAAGTATCGAGCATGGAGCGATTATCGAGAGAAAGCCAAGCATAAAATTTTTGAATAATAATTTCTCTTGAGAGCTCATGATTGGGACATGAATATAACATTGACTTAAGCCTCCCCCAAGCTTGAGTGATGCTTTCTCCTTCGCAAGGCCAAAAATTATATATATAATTACGATCATGACGAACAAGATGCATATGATAAAACTTCTAATGAAATTCCAATTTCAATCGGTTGTAGATCCATGATCCCATATCATCACATAGCCTAAACCATGTCAATGCCTTTCCCTTCAAATATAATGGGAAGACCTTCTTCTTGATAATATCCTTAGGCATACCTGCAAGCTTAAATAATCCACATAGATTAGATGCAAATCGGGATGTAATTTTCCATCACTCGTGAAAGGATTAGCTAGCAGTTTCTCTATCATACGTGAAGGAATTTCAAAGTAAACATTTTCAGTAGGTTAAATAGGTTGAGGAGCAACTCTTTGCTCTATTGGTCGGGGTGAAGATACCCCTGAACAAGCACCTCAAAGGATTATGTTCCATAGTAACAAGTGACAGTAAATTTCAGCACACTATATAAAATTTTCCTTACCAAAATCCACCTACCAAAGGCGCTTCACTCCCCGGCAACGGCGCCAGAAAAGAGTCTTGATGACCCACAAGTGTAGGGGGTCTATCATAGCCTTTTCGTTAAGTAAGAGTGTCGAACCCAACGAGGAGCAGAAGGAAATGATAAGCAGTTTTCAGCAAGGTATTCTCTGCAAGCATTAAAATTATCGGTAACAGATAGTTTTGTGATAAGGTAATTTGTAATGGGTAACAAGTAAATAAAGTAAATAAGGTGCAGCAAGATGGCCCAATCCTTTTTGTATCAAAGGACAAGCCTGGACAAACTCTTATATAAAGGAAAGCGCTCCCGAGGACACATGGGAATTATCGTCAAGCTAGTTTTCATCACGTTCATATGATTCGCGTTCGGTACTTTGATAATTTGATATGTGGGTGGACCGGTACTTGGGTACTTCCCTTCCTTGGACAAGCATCCCACTTATGATTAACCCCTATTGCAAGCATCCGCAACTACAACAGAAGTATTAAGGTAAACCTAACCATAGCATGAAACATATGGATCCAAATCAGCCCCTTACGAAGCAACGCATAAACTAAGGTTTAAGCTTCTATCACTCTAGCAACCCATCATCTACTTATTACTCCCCAATGCCTTCCCCTAGGCCCAAACAATGGTGAAGTGTCATGTAGTCGATGTTCACATGACACCACTAGAGGAGAGACAACATACATCTCATCAAAATGTCGAACAAATACCAACTTCACATGACTACTTATAGCAAGACTTCTCCCATGTCCTCAGGAACAAACGTAACTACTCACAAATCATATTCATGTTCATAATCATAGGGGTATTAATATGCATAAAGGATCTGAACATATGATCTTCCACTGAATAAACCAACTAGCATCAACTACATGGAGTAATCAACACTACTAGCAACCCACAGGTATCAATCTGAGGCTTTGGGACAAAGATTGGATACAAGAGATGAACTAGGGTTTGGGATGAGATGGTGCTGGTGAAGATGTTGATGGAGATTGACCCCCTCCCGATGAGAGGATCGATGGTGATGATGATGGTGAAGCTGTCCCCCTCCCGGAAGGAAGTTTCCCCGGCAGAACAACTCCGCCGGAGCCCTAGATTGGGTCTGCCAAGGTTCCGCCTCGTGGCGGCGGAGTTTCGTCCCGTGAGCTAGCTTATTATTTTTTTTCCTCCACGAAAGACCTCATATAGAAGAAGATGGGCATCAGAGGGATGCTAGGGGGCCGACGAGGCAGGGGGGCGCGCCCCCCACCCTCGTGGATGGTGGGTGGTGTAACATCGCAAATTTTCAATTTGGAATGTTATACACTAGATCATCATTGCATATCATAATTATTGCATTTTGGTTGATCCTAGAAATTTCACGCAACTCAAGGACCCTCGGAGAGAGTTGGGGATTTCGTTATTTTCATATTTGAGTTGTCTCAAATTTTGAAAATAGGGTCATTTGATTTATTTATTTTATCTTCAATTATTTCTATTATAAAAATTATGAGAGAGGGAATAAAATGACTTTCCCAAAATAAAGAAATATTGAGGATTTAATAAAAAATCAAATAAGATTACATTTGGTTTTATTTGCTATTTTATTTGAATTTAGGAAAAATGTGTGTTTTTCGAAATTGCATTTAGGCCCCAAATAAATGTTCATCCTGTCCGGCTTGATTTTAGAAGCCGGGAAAAATTTATTTCGGGATTTTTGGAGTCCGTTTAGTATTTCTTTCGTTAGTTTTTCTACGCAGAATTATTTTTTTTAAAAAAAATTCGAACCGACTCCTGGTCGTACCCGAGCGGGACTCCACCCGGGGGGCCTTTTTAAGCCGACCCCGCCGAGCCGTCGAAGTCCACCAGCCCGCCTGCCGAAACCCTAGCGCCGCGCCGCCGCCTCGCCCCGCCTCGCCGCCGCCCCGCCGCCGCCTCGCTGTCGCCTCGCCCCGCGCCGCCCCACCCCACCGCCGCCTCGCCGCCGCCCGAGGTAGCTGCCGTCGCTGGCGGTTTTCCTCAGAAAACCGCCCGGTTATTTTAGATCCGCTTTTTTTATTAGAACTGTTTTTTTACGGTTTAGTTATTTAGCGAGCGTTCGCTCGTTCGTTCGTTTTAACGAATGTGTTCGTCGGTTAGATCCAGATAAGGAACGTTCGTGCGTTAATCTGTTCGTCGTTTTTCTTTACCTCGTATTTTCTGCGATTATTTCTTATCGCGATTTCTGATCCGATTTTCGTTTTAGTATTACTTTTCTCTCGTTTATCGGATTCAGGCGATTCAAGCGCCTCGAGTTTCGTCTCGAAACCCTCTTTCCGTTTAACCAACTTAAACAAGTTTTTGCTTCTATAAAAATTTCCTTAGATCCAGAATAGTAAACGAAGCCTGTTTCTTTTGCTGTTTGTCTTTCGTTGCTTCGTTCGATTTGATCCTTTTTGCCAACCGGAGTTCTTAAGTTGAACTTTCTGGTTAGATCTCTTATTTGAGTTTTACCTTTGCATTAGTTGAGTACTTATTGTGTGTTTGTTTGTTTGCGATAGAGTACCCGGAGTGCGCCGCTTGTTACTTCGAATCGCTAGGTTTCCCGGATCATCAGCAAGGCAAGTAAGTAACACTTTGATCATACCTCCTACTACCCAGTTTTATTGCATTAGATCAATCCTCACACATTGCATGATTAGGATCTAATTAAATTGTGGGTTTGGGGAGTAGTTGAGGTAGAACCTATTACCTGTTTATTATCAAACCTTTGGGAGTTACTCTATGTTTGCTTATTATTGCTATGCTATGCTAGTAGACGTGGATTGGGTGAGTGTATCCATGACAGATGTGAGCTTTGTTAATTAATGGTTTATTTAAGGTGGCAACCTAAACACACATCTGGGTGGATTGAGGCACCTGGGTATTCCAGCGATTGCCTGTTTTTTTGGACCGCCACCCAGGCTCAAAGAGATCATGAGATTATTCATACTAGAAACTTCCGTGTGCACCCACAAGCTATTATGGGCTCTAGCATAGTTGACTAAGTCGTGCGAACTCTTACAGTGGTAGACTAGCAGATGTAGGGGATGTAGGTTGGTACGGTCTACCCGTTCGTAAGGTGCTAGCGCTTCTGAAAGACTATGTCTCGGTCATCCGTTTCTCAAACACCATGCAGTGCGAGAAAACCAACGGAGGAGATCGAGTCTTGTGGGGAAAAGTGCGCAAACCTCTACAGAGTGTATAAACTAATCATGGTTAGCCGTGTCCCCGGTTATGGACATCTTGAGTATCTAGTACCTGGATTATCATGTGAATCTCAACATGTTACTCTAAAAAATTAATTTTGCTGGGTTTTGTTTAATGATGATGTTTAATTGGGATTGAGAATGCTGTCAACCATTCTCAATGTTTAACAACCACCATGATAGTTAAATAAATTTATTCCTTTGTAGTAGGGAAAAATTGGCTTTACGCAAAACTGTAACCATAGAGCTTTCCACCAGCCAAATATGCATATAGAATAGCTGTTTCATTCCATTACTCTCTATGTGTTACATTGCCAGCATATTCCATGTGCTGACCCGTTTCAGGCTGCAACGTTAATGTTGCAGACTTTTCAGACGACCATTAAGGAGTTTTAGGTCGTGGTTTTATACTCAGTGATGCCGTTGGAGTTGATGGACTCACTTATCTTCCAAGCCTTTCGCTGTTATCGTTATTAGATGGCCTTAAGCCATATTTATTGTAATAAGTTCTCTTTTGAGACACTCGATGTAATAAGTGTGTTATTGCTACTCTGTTATAAATCCTTCAAGTACTGTGTGGTGTCAGCATTACTGATCCAGGGATGACACCGGAGCACAGAGATTGGACCGTTTGAGGTCTGGTCGCTACAAGATGGTATCAGAGCACACACTGACTGTAGGACACGACCACTAAGCTAAAGACCTAGATCACTACTCACTCTCTTCTCTTCTGACCTCTCATCTTTTCTACTCTTTTAGGATGGCGGATGCAAGGAACAAGTTCACTCAACCGGATGAAGATACACCCTTTGGACGTCACTTGAAGGAAGTCACTAGGTACCTGAACATAGGAGTACTAAGCTTCACCGGAACCTAGAACACCACTCTACCTGAAGAAGAGCGCTGGATGATTCAAGTTCAAGTTCCAGGAAGGACGTTCATGCCAGTCACTGAGCCCATAGAGTTTTATTTTGATGCGCCAACCTGGAGTCTAGGAAAGAGCATGACAGCTCACATCGCCATGGGACGCATTGGAGAAATCTACCGCAATGATCTCAAGGATACTATCTACCAGATTTGTGGGCGCCAAGATGAGCATTGGGAGATGATCAGCACCAGAAGGGATAGATCAGTTGCAGCTTTTATCCAGGAGTTAAACCAGCACATTCGACGTCAGGAGAACCAGATGTGCGCCGACATGATAGACCTGAAGAAGGCAAAGACAAGAATCAAGGAACTGGAGGAAGAACTCAAGACTACAAGTGAAGATTTTAAAAAAGAAATTGAAGTATTAGTGGAAAAGAATGACGATCTGATCAAGAAGATTGGAATATTCATGGGAGGCCCTACACCAGTAGAAGAAGACGAAGAACCCAAGGAGATTCGCCCGGAAGACTACATCATCATCGACGACACTGACTCGGATCCAGATGATAGCGATGATGACTATGTTGATGAAGCTGGAGCAGATATCATGGAGTCTGCAACCGAAGAATATTTCTATTAGACCACCCCAACAGTAGTAGTAGTAGTCCACCATGTAAATATAGTAGTCTGAGAACTTTTGCGATAGTTAGATCGATTGTATGCCCTTGTTTGATTGATTGAATGAAGTGAATTGTTTGCTTTTGCCTCATGTGCATATGGGTAGTGTTTTCTCTTTAGGCCCCCTCTATTCTTAAATCTCATCTTTTCTAAACCCTCAGATGCCTCCGAGACGTGACCCCGGATTTACTTTCCCACCGGAGCTCACTCAGTTGATCCAGCGGCAGAACACATTGATGCAGTTGCTAGTCCAGAATCAGAATCAGGGGAACAACAACAACAACAACCCACCACCACCACCACCACCTGTTGATCACTTAGCCCGTTTTCTTAGGCTGAATCCGCCGGTGTTTTCCAGTAGCACCGAGCCGATAGTGGCAGATGATTGGCTCCACAAGACAGCTAGAGAGTTGACCACAGCAGGATGCACCGATGCGGAAAAGGTGAAGTTTGCCGCACATCAGCTTGAAGGACCCGCAGCATCATGGTGGGAGAATTTCACAGCCACTTTCCCTGTAGACACTATCACGTGGGACCAGTTTCAGTAGGCTTTTCGTACTGCCCATGTTTCAGCAGGAGCTATGGCCATGAAGAAGCGAGAGTTTCGCAACTTGCGCCAAGGAGGACGGACAATTGGACAGTATGTGGAGGACTTTAGTAAATTAGCACGTTATGCCCCAGATGACGTTGCTACGGATGCAGCTAAGCAGGAGAAGTTTCTGGAAGCACTGAATGATGAGTTGAGCATGCAGTTGATGGTAGCAACCTTCAACAACTACCAGGAGTTGGTAGATCATGCTCTCATGATTGAAGGGAAGCAGCAGCAAATTGAAAATCGCAAGAGGAAGTATGCACAAGGAAAGTACACTTCAGGAGCTCAGCAGAAGCCACAATTTACCCCTAGGCCGGGAGGACATTTTCAGCATACCCATGGACAAGGAAGCTCGCACAATCACAATGGCCCCAAGAATGGTAATGGGAATGGAGGAAGCAACAGCCAGAACTGCACCCACCCATCAACCCCAGCCAAGAAAGACCTGAGCCAAGTCACTTGTTTTAAGTGCCAGAAGACCGGACATTATGCCAATGAATGTCCTGAATCCCAGAATGGAAATGGCAATGGAAGCTCTGGGAAGAAGCCGAACCCTTTCAATAGGGGACAGGTGAACCACGTTAACGTGGAGGAGGTTGAAGAGCAGCCGGATGCAGTAATCAGTAAGTTTTTGGTTAAGTCATTTACTGCACTCATTCTTTTAGATACTGGTGCATCGCATTCATACATATCAAGGGGATTTGTGGATAAGTATAAACTGCCAACCCAAGCCCTTAGGTCACCCATGTTAGTAACTTCGCCTGGAGCAGAATATATGGCTAGTCTATGGTGTGATCGGTTACCATTAAGAATTGGTAACTATGTTTTTCCCTCAGACCTAATAGTGTTGGAATTCCAAGGATTGGATGTGATATTAGGCATGGATTGGTTGTCAAAGTATGAAGGGAATATTTAATGTGCCAGTAAGTCAATTTTGCTTACCACCCCAGAAGGGAGAAGGATCAAGTATGTATACCGACATGTGCCAAAGAGGACTCAAGTAAATTGTTTAACCGGAGTTGTGCAGGAGGAAGTACCAGTAGTGAAGGATTTCCCTGAAGTATTTCCAGAAGAGTTGCCAGGCATGCCACCGGATAGAGATATTGAGTTTTTGATTGAGCTTTTGCCAGGCACAGGGCCAATATCAAAGAGACCATATAGGATGCGTGCAAAGGATTTGGTGGAAATTAAGAAGCAGATTAAGGAGTTACTAGATAAAGGATATATTCGCCCAAGTTCATCGCCTTGGGGATCGCCAGTACTTCTAGTGGAGAAGAAGGATGGATCGTTAAGGATGGTTGTCGATTATCGAGGATTGAATGAAGTAACCATCAAGAACAAGTACCCACTACCGATGATCAATGATCTGTTTGATCGATTGCAAGGAGCTAAGGTATTTTCCAAGATCGATCTGCGATCAGGATACTGTTGGAAATATGCCCTAGAGGCAATAATAAAATGGTTATTATTATATTTCTTTGTTCATGATAATTGTCTATTGTTCATGCTATAATTGTGTTATCCAGAAATCATAATACATGTGTGAATACATAGACCACAACACGTCCCTAGTGAGCCTCTAGTTGACTAGCTCGTTGATCAAAGGATAGTCATGGTTTCCTGACTATGGAGATTGGATGTCATTGATAACGGGATCACATCATTAGGAGAATGATGTGATGGACAAGACCCAATCCTAAGCTTAGCTCAAAGATCGTGTAGTTCGTTTGATGTAGCTTTTCTGAATGTCAAGTATCATTTCCTTAGACCATGAGATTGTGCAACTCCTGGATACCGTAGGAGTGCCTTGGGTGTGCCAAACATCACAACGTAACTGGGTGACTATAAAGGTACATTACAGGTATCTCCGAAAGTGTCTGTTGGGTTGGCACGAATCGAGACTGGGATTTGTCACCCCGTATGACGGAGAGGTATCTCTGGGCCCACTCGGTAATGCATCATCATAATGAGCTCAATGTGACCAAGTGGTTGATCATGGGATCATGCATTACGGCACGACTAAAGTGACTTGCCAGTAACGAGATTGAACTAGGTATTGGGATACCGATGATCGAGTCTCGGGCAAGTAACGTACCGATTGACAAAGGGAATTGTATACGGATTGATTGAATCCTCGACATCGTGGTTCATCCGATGAGATCATCGTGGAGAATGTGGGAGCCAACATGGGTATCCAGATCCCGCTGTTGGTTATTGACCGGAGAGGCGTCTCGGTCATGTCTGCATGTCTCCCGAACCCGTAGGGTCCACACACTTAAGGTTCGGTGACGCTAGGGTTGTAGAGATATTAGCATACGGTAACCCGAAAGTTGTTCGGAGTCCCGGATGAGATCCCGGATGTCACGAGGAGTTCCGGAATGGTCCGGAGGTGAAGATTTATATATAGGAAGTCAAGTTTCGGCCATCGGGAAAGTTTCGGGGGTAATCGGTATTGTACCGGGACCACCGGAAGGGTCCCGGGGGTCCACCGGGTGGGGCCACCTATCCCGGAGGGCCCCATGGGCTGAAGTGGGAGGGAAACCAGCCCCTAGTGGGCTGGTGCGCCCCCCTTGGGCCTCCCCCTGTGCCTAGGGTTGGAAACCCTAGGGGTGGGGGGCGCCACCCTTGCCTTGGGGGGCAAGGCACCCCCTTGGCCGCCGCCCCCCTAGGAGATTGGATCTCCTAGGGCCGGCGCCCCCCCTAGGCACCCTATATATAGTAGGGGGGAGGGCAGCCGCACCCAAGCCCCTGGCCTCTCCCTCTCCCTCCCGTGACACTCCTCCGTCTCCCTGCGCTTGGCGAAGCCCTGCCGAGATCACCGTTGCTTCCACCACCACGCCGTCGTGCTGCTGGATCTTCATCAACCTCTCCTTCCCCCTTGCTGGATCAAGTTGGAGGAGACGTCTTCCCAACCGTACGTGTGTTGAACGCGGAGGTGCCGTCCGTTCGGCACTTGGTCATCGGTGATTTGGATCACGTCGAGTACATCAACCCGGTTCTCTTGAACGCTTCCGCGCGCGATCTACAAGGGTATGTAGATGCACTCCTCTCTCCCTCGTTGCTACATGACTCCATATATTGATCTTGGTGATGCGTAGAAAATATTAAAATTCTGCTACGTTCCCCAACAGTGGCATCATGAGCTAGGTCTATGCGTAGTTACTATGCACGAGTAGAACACAAAGAAGTTGTGGGCGTCGATATTGTCAATTTGCTTGCCGTTACTAGTCTTATCTTGATTCGGTGGCATCGTGGGATGAAGCAGCCCGGACTGACCTTACACGTACGCTTACGTGATATTGGTTCCACCGACTG
The DNA here is from genome assembly GCF_003073215.2 of Triticum urartu. Lineage (NCBI taxonomy): Eukaryota > Viridiplantae > Streptophyta > Magnoliopsida > Poales > Poaceae > Triticum > Triticum urartu. The sequence continues at coordinate 616,222,769 of NC_053026.1, read as the reverse complement.
ACATGCACTAGTTGCATAAGGTGGCTGGCGGGTGTCTGTCTCTTCCACTTTAGTCGGATCGGATTCGATGAACGGGGTCCTTATGAAGGGTAAATAGAAATTGGCAATTCACGTTGTGGTTTTGGCGTAGGTAAGAAACGTGTTGGAAATATGCCCTAGAGGCAATAATAAATTGGTTATTATTATCTTTCCTTGTTCATGATAATCGTTTATTATCCATGCTAGAATTGTATTGATAGGAAACTTAGATACATGTGTGGATACATAGACAACACCATATCCCTAGTAAGCCTCTAGTTGACTAATGTCAAGTATCATTTCCTTAGACCATGAGATTGTGCAACTCCCGGATACCGTAGGAGTGCTTTGGGTGTGCCAAACGTCACAACGTAACTGGGTGGCTATAAAGGTACACTACATGTATCTCCAAAAGTGTCTGTTGGGTTGGCACGAATCAAGACTGGCATTTGTCACTCCGTGTAAACGGAGAGGTATCTCTGGGCCCACTCGGTAGGACATCATCATAATGTGCACAATGTGACCAAGGAGTTGATCACGGGATGATGTGTTACGGAACGAGTAAAGAGACTTGCCGGTAACGAGATTGAACAAGGTATCGGATACCGACGATCGAATCTCGGGCAAGTACAATACCGCTGGACAAAGGGAATTGTATACGAGATTGATTGAATCCTCGACATCGTGGTTCATCCGATGAGATCATCGTGGAACATGTGGGAGTCAACATGGGTATCCAGATCCTGCTGTTGGTTATTGGCCGGAGAGTTGTCTCGGTCATGTCTGCATGGTTCCCGAACCTGTAGGGTCTACACACTTAAGGTCCGGTGACGCTAGAGTTGTTATGGGAAATAGTATGTGGTTACCGAATGTTGTTCGGAGTCCCGGATGAGATCCCGGACATGACGAGGAGCTCCGGAATGGTCCGGAGGTGAAGATCGGTATATTGGACGAAGGGTATTGGAGTCCGGAATTGTTCCGGGGGTACCAGGTGATGACCAGCGTGTCCGAAAGGGGTTTCGGAGGCCCCGGCAAGCGTTGGGGGGCCTTATGGGCCAAGGGGAGAGGGCACATCAGCCCACTAAGGGGCTGAGCGCCCTCCCACCCCATCTCACGTAACCAGGAGAGGTGGGGGCGCCACCCCTAGGGCAGCCGCCCCTCCCGGCTTGGGGGGCAAGTTTCCTAGGGGGTGGGGGCACCCAAACCCATCTAGGGTTTCCCCTGTGGCCGCCGCCCCTCCCCTAGGGAACCCTAGGGAGCCTGCCCCTCCTCCCTTCCCCCTATATATAGTGAGGGAGAAAGAGGGCAGCCGCACCCTTCCCCTGGCGCAGCCCTCTTCCTCCTCCAACACCTCATCCTCCTCCGTAGTGCTTGGCGAAGCCCTGCTGGAGAACTACGAGCTCCATCACCACCACGCCGTCATGCTGTCGGAGTTTTCGCTCAACTTCTCCTCTCACCTTGCTGGATCAAGGAGGAGACGTCTCCCAACCGTACGTGTGTTGAACGCGGAGGTGCCGTCCGTTCGGCGCTAGGATCATCGATGATTTGGATCACGACGAGTACGACTCCATCAACCCCGTTCACTTGAACGCTTCCGCTTAGCGATCTACAAGGGTATGTAGATGCACTCCCCTCTCCCTCGTTGCTGGATGACTCCATAGATTGATCTTGGTGATGCATAGAAAATTTTAAAATTCTGCTACGTTCCCCAACAGTGGCATCATGAGCTAGGTCTATGCATAGTTTCTATGCACGAGTAGAACACAAAGCAGTTGTGGGCGTTGATATTGTCAATTTACTTGCCGTTACTAGTCTTATCTTGATTCGGCGGCATCGTGGGATGAAGCGGCCCGGACCGACCTCACACGTACTCTTATGTGAGACTGGTTCCACCGACTGACATGCACTAGTTGCATAAGGTGGCTAGCGGGTGTCTGTCTCTCCCACTTTAGTCGGATCAGATTCGATGAAAAGGGTCCTTATGAAGGGTAAATAGAAATTGGCATATCACGTTGTGGTTTTCGCGTAGGTAAGAAACGTTCTTGCTAGAAACCTATAGCACCCACGTAAAAACTTGCAACAACAATTAGAGGACATCTAACTTGTTTTTGCAGGATATGCCTTGTGATGTGATATGGCCAAAAGGACGTGATGAATGATATATGTGATGTATGAGATTGATCATGTTCTTGTAATAGGAATCACGACTTGCATGTCGATGAGTATGACAACCGGCAGGAGCCATAGGAGTTGTCTTTATTTATTTATGACCTGCGTGTCAACATAAACGTCATGTAATTACTTTACTTTATTGCTAAAGCGTTAGCCATAGTAGTAGAAGTAATAGATGACAAGACAACTTCAAGAAGACACGATGATGGAGATCATGGTGTCATGCCGGTGACAACGATGATCATGGAGCCCCGAAGATGGAGATCAAAAGGAGCAAAATGATATTGGCCATATCATGTCACTATTTGATTGCATGTGATGTTTATCATGTTTTACATCTTATTTTCTTAGAACGACGGTAGCTTAAATAAGATGATCCCTCACTAAAATTTCAAGAAAAGTGTTCCCCCTAACTGTGCACCGTTGCGAAGGTTCGTTGTTTCGAAGCACCACGTGATGATCGGGTGTGATAGATTCTAACGTTCGAATACAACGGGTGTTGACGAGCCTAGCATGTACAGACATGGCCTCAGGACACATGCGAAACACTTAGGTTGACTTGACGAGCCTAGCATGTACAGACATGGCCTCAGAACACGGAAGACCGAAAGGTCGAACATGAGTCGTATAGAAGATACGATCAACATGAGATGTTCACCGTTGATGACTAGTCCGTCTCACGTGATGATCGGACACGGCCTAGTCGATTTGGATCATGTTTCACTTAGATGACTAGAGGGATGTCTATCTGAGTGGGAGTTCATTAAATAATTTGATTAGATGAACTCAATTATCATGAACATAGTCTAAATTGTCTTCGCAAATATGTTGTAGATAAATAGCTCACGTTGTAGCTCCCTCTTTCAATATGTTCCTAGAGAAAGATTAAGTTGAAAGATATTGTAAGCAATGATGCGGACTAGGTCCATAGTCCGAGGAGTGTCCTCACTGCTACACAAAAGGCTTACGTCTTTGATGCACCGCTCGATGTGCAAACCCCTACAACGTCGTCTGTGGATGTTGTGAACACCTGACAGACACATCCTGATGACTACTTGATAGTTTAGTGCACCATACTTTACGGCTTAGAATCGGGATTCCAATGACGGTTTGAACACCATAGAACATATGAGATGTTCCAAGAGCTGAAATTGGGATTTCAGGCTCGTGCCCGTGTTGAGAGGTGTGAGACCTCTGACAAGTTCTTTTGCCAACAAGATGGAGGAGAAAAGCTCAGTTAGTGAGCATGTGCTCAGAATGTCTGGGTGCTACAATCACTTAAATCAAGTGTGAGTTAAACTTCCAGATAAGATAGTGATTGATAGAGTTCTCTAGCCACTATCACTAAGCTACTTGATCTTTGTGATGAACTATGACAAGCAAGGGATGGAGTTGATCCCGGAGCTGTTCACGGTGCTTAAGACCGCAAAAGGTACAAATCAAAGAAGGAGCATCAAGTGTTGATGGTTTAACAAGACCACTGGTTTCAAGAAGGGCAAAGGCTAGAAGGGAAACTTCATGGATGACAAACCAGTTGCCGCTCTAGTGAAGGAACCCAAGGTTGAACCCAAACCCGAGACTGAGTGCTTCTATTGTAAGGGGAACGGTCACTGGTAGCGGAATTACCCCAAATGCATGGTAGATAAGAAGGCTGGCAACTTCAACAAAGTATATACGTGTTATTAATGTGTACCTCACTAGTACTCCTGGTAGCACCTGGGTAGAGGATACCGGTTCAGTTGCTATTATTGGTGACTTGAAGCAAAAGCTACGGACTAAACGGAGACTGGCTAAGGGCGAGGTGACGATGTGTGTTGGAAGTGTTTCCAAAGTTGATGAGATCACCATCGCACGCTCCATCTGCCTTCGGGATTAGTATTGAACCTAGATAAATGTTATCAGGTGTCTACGTTGAGCATGAATATCATTAGGTCATGTTCATTGCAATACAGTTATTCGTTTAAATTAGAGAATAATGGTTATTCTGTTTACATGAATGATACCTTTCATGGTCATGCACCCTATGTGAATGGTTCATTGAATCTCGGTCGTGGTAATACACATGTTCACGCTAAAAGATGTAGAGTTAATAATGATAGTACCACTTTCTCGTGGCACTGCCGCTTAGGTCATATTGGCGTAAGATGCATGAAGAAACTCCATGTCGATGGATGTTTGGAGTCACTTGATTTTGAATCACTTGACACATGCAAGCCATGCCTCATGGGCAGGATGACTAAGACCCCGTTTTCAGGTACAATGAAACGGGCAAGTGACTTGTTGGAAATCATGCATGCTGATGCGTGTGATCCAATGAGAATTGAAGCATGTGGTGGATATCGCTATTTCCTCATCTTCACTGACGATTTGGGTAGATATAGGTATATCTACTTAATGAAGCACAAGTCTGAAACATTTGAAAAGTTCAAGCGATTTCAGAATGAAGTTAAGAATCATCATAACAATAAGATCATGTTCCTACGATCTAATCAAAAGGGGATTTTCTGAGTTATGAGTTTGGCAATCACTTAAGACATTGTGGAATTGTTTCACAGTTGAAGCCACCTGGAACACCACAAGGTAATGGTGTGTCCGGACGTCGTAATCGAACCCTATGAGATATGGTGTGATCTATGATGTCTCTTACCAATCTACCGTTTTCATTTTGAGGTTATGCGTTAGAGATAGCTGCATTCACTTTAGATAGGACACCATCTAAGTCCGTTGAGACGACGTCATATGAACATTGGTTTGGCAAGAAACCAAAGTTGTCATTTCTTAATGTTTGGGGATGCGATGCTTAGGGCTTCAGCCGGAGAAGCTCGAACCCAAAGCGGACAAACACATCTTCATAGGATACCCAAGGGTGACAGTTGGGTATACCTTCTATCTCAGATCCGAGGGCAAATTGTTTGTCGCTAAGAACGGGTCCTTTCTCGAGAAGGAGTTTCTCTCGAAAGAATTGAGTGGGAGGAAGATAGAACTTGATGAGGTTGTCGAACCTTTACTTCAACCAGAGAGTGATGCAACACAGAAAGATGTTTTCTGTGGCGCCTACGTCTGTTGAAGAGGAAGTTAATGATAGTGATCATGAAGCTTCGTATCAAGTTGCTATCGAACCTCGTAGGTCGACAAGGATATGTACTACTCCTGAGTGGTACGGTAATCCTGTCTTAGATATCATGTTGTTAGACAACAATGAACCTACGAGCTATGGAGAAGCGATGGTGGGCCCATATTCCGACAAATGGTTAGAAGCCATGAAATCCGAGATAGGATCCTTATATCAGAACAAAGTATGGACTTTGGTGGACTTGCCCGATGATCGGCAAGCCATTGAGATAAATGGATCTTTAAGAAGAAGACGGACGTGGGCGGTAATGTTACCGTCTATGAAGCTCGACTTGTGGGAAAGAAACTTTTCGCAAGTTCAAGGAGTTGACTACGATGAGAATTTCTCACCCGTAGCGATGCTTAAGTCCGTCGGAATCATGTTAGCATTAGCTGTATTTTTCGATTATGAAATCTTACAGATGGATGTCAAAACAAGTTTTCTTACCAGTTTTCGTAAGAAAAGTTGTATGTGATACAATAAAAGGTTTTGACGATCCTAAGGATGCTAAAAGGTATGCTAGCTCCAGCAATCCTTCTATGGACTAGAGCAGGCATCTCGGAATCGGAATATATGTTTTGATGGAGTGATCAAAGCTTTTAGGTTTATACAATGTTTGCTAGAAACTTGTATTTACAAGAAAGTGAGTGGGAGCACTACAACATTTCTGATAAGTATATGTGGATGACATATTGTAGATCCGAAATAATGTAGAATTTTTGGAAAGCATAAATGGTTGTTTGAAGAGTGTTTTTCAAAGGAAGACCAGGATAAAGTTGCTTACAAATTGGGCATCCAGATCTATAGAGATAGATCAAGATGCTTGATGATACTTTCAAAGAACGCACACCTTGACATGTTTTTGAAGGAGTTCAAAATAGATCAGTCAAACAAGGGGTTCTTGCCTGAGTTGTAAGGTGTGAAGTTGAGTAAGACTCAAAGATTGACCACGGCAGAAGAAACAGGAAGGACGAAGGTCGTCCCCTATGCTCTTGTCATAGGCTCTATACGCTATGCCATGCTAAGTACCGCACCTGATGTGTGCCTTGCCACATGTCTAGCAAGAAGGTACAAAGGTGATCTAGGATTGGATCACCAGATAGCGGTCAAAATTATCCTTAGAGGAATAAGGAAATGTTTCTCGGTTATGGAGATGATAAAGAGTTCGACGTAAAGAGTTACGTCGATGCAAGCTTAACACCTATCCGGATAGCTCTGAGTAGAGATACCGGATACGTATAATGGAGCAACAATTTGGAATAGCTTCAAGTGGAACGTGGAAGCAGCATCTACGATATAAAGTTTTGTATTAAGTTTTGCGAAATACATGGGGATCTGAATATGGCAAGACCCGTTGACTACAACCTCTCTCACAAGCATAACATGATCAAACCCAGAACTCTTTGAGTGTTTATCACATAGCGATGTGAACTAGATTATTGAGTCTAGTAAACTCTTTGGATGTTGGTCACATGGCGATGTGACCTGTGAGTGTTAATCACATGGCGATGTGAACTAGATTATTGACTCTAGTGCAAGTGGGAGACTGTTGGAAATATGCCCTAGAGGCAATAATAAATTGGTTATTATTATATTTCCTTGTTAATGATAATCGTTTTTATTATCCATGCTAGAATTGTATTGATAGGAAACTCAGATATATGTGTGGATACATAGACAACACCATGTCCCTAGTAAGCCTCTAGTTGACTAGCTCGTTGATCAATAAGATGGTTATGGTTTCCTGACCATGGACATTGGATGTCATTGATAACGGGATCACATCATTAGGAGAATGATGTGATGGACAAGACCCAATCCTAAGCCTAGCACAAGATCATGTAGTTCATTTGCTAAAGCTTTTGTAATGTCAAGTATCATTTCCTTAGACCATGAGATTGTGCAACTCCCGGATACCGTAGGAGTGCTTTGGGTGTGCCAAACGTCACAACGTAACTGGGTGGCTATAAAGGTACACTACATGTATCTCCGAAAGTGTCTGTTGGGTTGGCACGAATCGAGACTGGGATTTGTCACTCCGTGTAAACGGAGAGGTATCTCTGGGCCCACTCGGTAGGAAATCATCATAATGTGCACAATGTGACCAAGGAGTTGATCACGGGATGATGTGTTATGGAACGAATAAAGAGACTTGCCGGTAATGAGATTGAACAAGGTATCGGATACCGACGATCGAATCTCGGGCAAGTACAATACCACTGGACAAAGGGAATTGTATACGGGATTGATTGAATCCTCGACATCGTGGTTCATCCGATGAGATCATCGTGGAACATGTGGGAGCCAACATGGGTATCCAGATCCCACCGTTGGTTATTGGCCGGAGAGTTGTCTCGGTCATGTCTGCATGGTTCCCGAACCCGTAGGGTCTACACACTTATGGTTCGGTGACGCTAGAGTTGTTATGGGAAATAGTATGTGGTTACCGAATGTTGTTCGGAGTCCCGGAAGAGATCCCGGACATGACGAGGAGGTCCAGAATGGTCCGGAGGTGAAGATCGGTATATTGGACGAAGGGTATTGGAGTACGGAATTGTTCCGGAGGTGAAGATCGGTATATTGGACAAAGGGTATTGGAATCCGGAATTGTTCCGGGGGTACCAGGTGATGACCAGCGTGTCCGAAAGGGGTTTCGGAGGCCCCGGCAAGCGTTGGGGGCCTTATGGGCCAAGGGGAGAGGGCACATCAGCCCAGTAAGGGGCTGAGTGCCCCTCCCACCCCATCTCACGTAACCAGGAGAGGTGGGGGCGCCACCCCTAGGGCAACCGCCCCTCCCGGCTTGGGGGGCAAGTTTCCTAGGGGGTGGGGGCTCCCAAACCCATCTAGGGTTTCCCCTGTGGCCGCCGCCCCTCCCCTAGGGATCCCTAGGGCGCCTCCCCCTCCTCCCTTCCGCCTATATATAGTGAGGGAGAGAGAGGGCAGCCGCACCCTTCCCCTGGCGCAGCCCTCTTCCTCCTCCAACACCTCATCCTCCTCCGTAGTGCTTGGCGAAGCCCTGCCGAAGAACCACGAGCTCCATCACCACCACGCCCGTCGTGCTGTCGGAGTTTTCCCTCAACTTCTCCTCTCACCTTGCTGGATCAAGAAGGAGGAGACGTCTCCCAACCGTACGTGTGTTGAACGCGGAGGTGCCGTCCGTTCGGCGCTAGGATCATCGGTGATTTGGATCACGACGAGTACGACTCCATCAACCCCGTTCACTTGAACGCTTCCGCTTAGCGATCTACAAGGGTATGTAGATGCACTCCCCTCTCCCTCGTTGCTAGATGACTCCATAGATTGATCTTGGTGATGCGTAGAAAATTTTAAAATTCTGCTACGTTCCCCAACAAAACGTTCTTGCTAGAAACCTATAGCAGCCACGTAAAAACTTCAAACAACAATTAGAGAACGTCTAAATTGTTTTTGCAGCAAGTGTTTTGTGATGTGATATGGCCAAAGGATGTGATTAATGATATATGTGATGTATGAGATGATCATGTTCTTGTAATAGGAATCACGACTTGCATGTCGATGAGTATGACAACCGGCAGGAGCCATAGGAGTTGTCTTTATTTATTTATGACCTGCGTGTCAACATAAACGTCATGTAATTACTTTACTTTATTGCTAAAGCGTTAGCCATAGTAGTAGAAGTAATAGATGACGAGACAACTTCAAGAAGACACGATGATGGAGATCATGATGATGGAGATCATGGTGTCATGCCGGTGACAACGATGGTCATGGAGCCCCGAAGATGGAGATCAAAAGGAGCAAATGATATTGGCCATATCATGTCACTATTTGATTGCATGTGATGTTTATCATGTTTTACATCTTATTTTCTTAGAACGACAGTAGCTTAAATAAGATGATCCCTCGCAATAATTTCAAGAAAGTGTTCCCCCTAACTGTGCACCGTTGCGAAGGTTGTTGTTTCGAAGCACCACGTGATGTTCGGGTGTGATAGATTCTAACGTTCGAATACAACGGGTGTAAGCCAGATTTACACACGCAATACACTTAGGTTGACTTGACGAGCCTAGCATGTACAGACATGGCCTCGGAACAGGGAAGACCGAAAGGTCGAGCATGAGTCGTATAGAAGATACGATCAACATGAAGATGTTCACTGATGTTGGCTAGTCCGTCTCACGTGATGATCGGACACGGCCTAGTTGACTCGGATCATGCTTCACTTAGATGACTAGAGGGATGTCTATCTGAGTGGGAGTTCATTGAATAATTTGATTAGATGAACTTAATTATCATGAACTTAGTCTAAAATCTTTACAATATGTCTTGTAGATCAAATGGCCCACGTTGTCCTCAACTTCAACGCGTTCCTAGAGAAAACCAAGCTGAAAGACGATGGCAGCAACTATACGGACTGGGTCCGGAACCTGAGGATCATCCTCATAGCTGCCAAGAAAGATTATGTCCTAGAAGCACCGCTAGGTGACGCACCTGTCCCACAGAACCAAGACGTTATGAACGCTTGGTAGTCACGTGCTGATGATTACTCCCTCGTTCAGTGCGGCATGCTTTACAGCTTAGATCCGGGGCTCCAAAAGCGTTTTGAGAGACACGGAGCATATGAGATGTTCGAAGAGCTGAAAATGGTTTTTCAAGCTCATGCCCGGGTCGAGAGATATGAAGTCTCCGACAAGTTCTTCAGCTGTAAGATGGAGGAAAATAGTTCTGTCAGTGAGCACATACTCAGAATGTCTGGGTTGCATAACCGCTTGACTCAGCTGGGAGTTAATCTCCCGGATGACGCGGTCATTGACAGAATCCTTCAGTCGCTTCCACCGAGCTACAAGAGCTTTGTGATGAACTTCAATATGCAGGGGATGGAAAAGACCATTCCTGAGGTGTATTCAATGCTGAAATCAGCAGAGGTGGAAATCAAAAAGGAACATCAAGTGTTGATGGTGAATAAAACCACTAAGTTCAATAAAGGAAAGGGTAAGAAGAACTTCAAGAAGGACGGCAAGGGAGTTGTCGCGCCCGGTAAGCAAGCTGTCGGGAAGAAGCCAAAGAATGGACCCAAGCCCGAGACTGAGTGTTTTTATTGCAAGGGAAGTGGTCACTGGAAGCGGAACTGCCCCAAGTACTTAGCAGATAAGAAGGCCGGCAACACTAAAGGTATATGTGATATACATGTAATTGATGTGTACCTTACCAGTACTCGTAGTAGATCCTGGGTATTTGATACCGGTGCGGTTGCTCACATTTGTAACTCAAAGCAGGAGCCGCGGAATAAGCGGAGACTGGCGAAGGACGAGGTGACGATGCGCGTCGGGAATGGTTCCAAGGTCGATGTGATCGCCGTCGGCACGCTGCCTCTACATTTACCTACGAGATTAGTTTTAAACCTCAATAATTGTTATTTAGTGCCAGCTTTGAGCATGAACATTGTATCAGGATCTCGTTTAATTCAAGATGGCTACTCATTTAAATCCAAGAATAATGGTTGTTCTATTTATATGAGAGATATGTTTTATGGTCATGCTCCGATGGTGAATGGTTTATTCTTAATGAATCTCGAGCGTAATGCTACACATATTCATAGTGTGAATACCAAAAGATGTAAGGTTGATAATGATAGTCCCACATACTTGTGGCACTGCCGCCTTGGTCACATAGGTGTCAAACAAATGAAGAAGCTCCATGCAGATGGACTTTTAGAGTCTCTTGATTACGAATCATTTGACACGTGCGAACCATGCCTCATGGGTAAAATGACCAAGACTCCATTCTCAGGAACAATGGAGCGAGCAACCAACTTATTGGAAATCATACATACTGATGTGTGCGGTCCAATGAGTGTTGAGGCTCGCGGTGGCTATCGTTATGTTCTCACCCTCACTGATGACTTGAGTAGATATGGGTATGTCTACTTAATGAAACACACGTCTGAGACCTTTGAAAAGTTCAAGGAATTTCAGAGTGAGGTTGAGAATCAACGTGACAAGAAAATCAAGTTCTTGCGATCAGATCGTGGGGGAGAATACTTGAGTCACGAATTTGGCACACACACTTAAGAAAATGTGGAATAGTTTCACAACTCATGCCGCTTGGAACACCTCAGCGTAATGGTGTGTCCGAACGTCGTAATCGCAGTCTATTGGATATGGTGCGATCTATGATGTCTCTTACCGATTTACCGCTGTCATTTTGGGGCTATGCTTTAGAGACTGCCGCATTCACTTTAAATAGGGCTCCGTCGAAATCCGTTGAGACGACACCGTATGAATTATGGTTTGGGAAGAAACCTAAGCTGTCATTTCTAAAAGTTTGGGGATGTGATGCTTATGTCAAGAAACTTCAACCTGAAAAGCTCGAACCCAAGTCAGAAAAATGCGTCTTCATAGGATACCCTAAAGAAACTGTTGGGTATACCTTCTACCTCAGATCCGAAGGCAATATCTTTGTTGCCAAGAATGGGTCCTTTCTAGAGAAAGAGTTTCTCTCGGAAGAAATAAGTGGGAGGAAAGTAGAACTTGATGAAGTATTACCTCTTGAACCGGTAAGTGGCGCAGCTCAAGAAAATGTTCCGGAGGTGCCTGCACCGACTAGAGAGGAAGTTATTGATGATGACCATGAAGCTTCAGATCAAGTTACTACTGAACTTCGTAGGTCCACGAGGACACGTTCCGCACCAGAGTGGTACGGCAACCCTGTCTTGGAAATCATGTTGTTAGACAACGGTGAACCTTCAAACTATGAATAAGCGATGGCGGGCCCGGATTCTGACAAATGGACTTTGACTGACGAGATAGGATCCATGTATGAAAACGAAGTATGGACTTTGACTGACTTGCCCGATGATCGGCGAGCCATAGAAAATAAATGGATCTTTAAGAAGAAGACAAACGCAGATGGTAATGTGACCATCTATAAAGCTCGGCTTGTCGCTAAGGGTTATCGACAAGTTCAAGGGGTTGACTACGATGAGACTTTCTCACCCGTAGAGAAGCTGAAGTCCGTCCGAATCATGTTAGCAATTGCCGCATTCTATGATTATGAGATATGGCAAATGGACGTCACAACGGCATTCCTTAATGGTTTCCTTAAGGAAGAATTGTATGTATATGATGCAAACGGAAGGTTTTGTCGATCCTAAAGATGATGACAAGGTGTGCAAGCTCCAGCGCTCAATTTATGGGCTGGTGCAAGCATCTCGGAGTTGGAACATTCATTTTGATGAGATGATGAAAGCGTTTGGGTTTACGCAGACTTATGGAGAAGCCTGCATTTACAAGAAAGTGAGTGGGAGCTCTGTAGCATTTCTCATATTGTATGTGGATGACATACTGTTGATGGGAAATGATATAGAATTCTTGGAAAGCATAAAGGCCTACTTGAACAAGTGTTTTTCAATGAAGGATCTTGGAGAAGTTGCTTACATATTAGGCATCAAGATCTATAGAGATAGATCGAGACGCCTCATTGGTCTTTCATAGAGTACGTACCTTAACAAGATATTGAAAAAGTTCAAAATGGATCAGTCAAAGAAGGGGTTCTTGCCTGTGTTGCAAGGTACAAGATTGAGCATGGCTCAATGCCTGACCACGACAGAAGATAGAGAAAAGATGAGTGTCGTCCCCTATGCCTCGGCCATAGGGTCTATCATGTATGTTATGCCGTGTACCAGACCTGATGTAAACCTTGCCGTAAGTTTGGTAGGAAGGTACCAAAGTAATCCCGGCATGGAACACTGGACAGCGGTCAAGAATATCCTGAAGTACCTGAAAAGGACTAAGGACATGCTTCTCGTGTATGGAGGTGACGAAGAGCTCGTCGTAAAGGGTTACGTCGAGGATAGCTTCGACACAGATCTGGATGACTCTAAGTCACAAACCGGATATGTGTATATTTTGAATGGTGGGGCAGTAAGCTGGTGCAGTTGCAAGCAAAGCGTTGTGGCGGGATCTACATGTGAAGCGGAGTACATGGCAACCTCGGAGGCAGCACAAGAAGCAGTCTGGGTGAAGGAGTTCATTACCGACCTAGGAGTCATACCCAATGCGTCGGGCCCGATGACTCTCTTCTGTGACAACACTGGAGCTATTGCCCTTGCTAAGGAGCCCAGGTTTCATAGGAAGACCAGGCATATCAAGCGTCGCTTCAACTCCATTCGTGAAAGTGTTCAAAATGGATACATAGAGATTTTTAAAGTACATACGGACCTGAATGTGGCAGATCCGTTGACCAAACCTCTCCCTAGAGCAAAACATGATCAACACCAGAACTGCATGGGTGTTCGATTCATCACAATGTAACTAGAATATTGACTCTAGTGCAAGTGGGAGACTGTTTGAAATATGCCCTAGAGGCAATAATAAAATGGTTATTATTATATTTCTTTGTTCATGATAATTGTCTATTGTTCATGCTATAATTGTGTTATCCGAAAATCGTAATACATGTGTGAATACATAGACCACAACACGTCCCTAGCGAGCCTCTAGTTGACTAGCTCGTTGATCAAAGGATAGTCATGGTTTCCTGACTATGGACATTGGATGTCATTGATAACGGGATCACATCATGAGGAGAATGATGTGATGGACAAGACCCAATCCTAAGCTTAGCTCAAAGATCGTGTAGTTCGTTTGTTGTAGCTTTTCTGAATGTCAAGTATCATTTCCTTAGACCATGAGATTGTGCAACTCCCGGATACCGTAGGAGTGCCTTGGGTGTGCCAAACATCACAATGTAACTGGGTGACTATAAAGGTACATTACAGGTATCTCCGAAAGTGTCTGTTGGGTTGGCACGAATCGAGACTGGGATTTGTCACCCCGTATGACGGAGAGGTATCTCTGGGCCCACTCGGTAATGCATCATCATAATGAGCTCAATGTGACCAAGTGGTTGATCACGGGATCATGCATTACGGCACGACTAAAGTGACTTGCCATTAACGAGATTGAACTAGGTATTGGGATACCGATGATCGAGTCTCGGGCAAGTAACGTACCGATTAACAAAGGGAATTGTATACGGATTGATTGAATCCTTGACATCGTGGTTCATCCGATGAGATCATCGTGGAGCATGTGGGAGCCAACATGGGTATCCAGATCCCGCTGTTGGTTATTGACCGGAGAGGCGTCTCGGTCATGTCTGCATGTCTCCCGAACCCGTAGGGTCTACACACTTAAGGTTCGGTGACGCTAGGGTTGTAGAGATATTAGCATACGGTAACCTGAAAGTTGTTCGGAGTCCCGGATGAGATCCCGGACATCACGAGGAGTTCCGGAATGGTCCGGAGGTGAAGATTTATATATAGGAAGTCAAGTTTCGGCCATCGGGAAAGTTTCGGGGGTATCGGTATTGTACCGGGACCACCGGAAGGGTCCTGGGGGTCCACCGGGTGGGGCCACCTATCCCGGAGGGCCCCATGGGCTGAAGTGGGAGGGGAACCAGCCCCTAGTGGGCTGGTGCGCCCCCCTTGGGCCTCCCCCTGCGCCTAGGGTTGGAAACCCTAGGGGTGGGGGCGCCACCCTTGCCTTGGGGGCAAGGCACCCCCTTGGCCGCCGCCCCCCTAGGATATTGGATCTACTAGGGCCGGAGCCCCCCTGGGCACCCTATATATAGTAGGGGGGAGGGAAGGCAGCTGCACCCAAGCCCCTGGCCTCTCCCTCTCCCTCCTGTGACACTCCTCCGTCTCCCTGCGCTTGGCGAAGCCCTGCCGAGATCACTGTTGCTTCCACCACCACGCCGTCGTGCTGCTGGATCTTCATCAACCTCTCCTTCCCCCTTGCTGGATCAAGTTGAAGGAGACGTCTTCCCAACCATACGTGTGTTGAACGCGGAGGTGCCGTCCGTTCGGCACTTGGTCATCGGTGATTTGGATCACGTCGAGTACGACTCCATCAACCCCGTTCTCTTGAACGCTTCCGCGCGCGATCTACAAGGGTATGTAGATGCACTCCTCTCTCCCTCGTTGCTAGATGACTCCATAGATTGATCTTGGTGATGCGTAGAAATTTTTAAAATTTTGCTACGTTCCCCAACAGATACCACCAGTTGAAGATTCAAGAACAGGATATACCTAAGACGGCTTTTACCACCAGGTATGGGCTGTACGAGTATACCGTTATGTCATTTGGTCTGACTAACACACCTGCATATTTTATGAACATGATGAACAAAGTGTTTATGGAGTTCTTGGATAAGTTCGTCGTAGTGTTCATTGATGATATCCTGGTTTACTCGAAGAATGAAGAGGAGCATAAGGAACATTTGCGTTTGGTTCTTGGAAAGCTCAGAGAACATCAATTATATGCCAAGTTTAGCAAATGTGAGTTTTGGTTGAAGAATGTTGGATTTCTCAGACACGTTATATCCGGAGAAGGTATAGCAGTAGATCCCACTAAAGTTGATACCGTGACCAAGTGGGAAGCACCAACCACCGTGGGAGAGATCCGGAGTTTTCTTGGACTCGCAGGATACTGCCGGACGTTTATTGAGAATTTCTCAAAGATTGCGAAGCCTATGACGGAGTTGTTGAAGAAGGATACCAAGTTCATATGGACGGAGGAATGTGAGGCTAGTTTTCAGGAGTTGAAGAAACGTTTGGTTACCTCACCCGTGTTGATTTTACCGGATCAGACCAAGGATTCTGAGGTGTATTGCGACGCTTCACGTCGAGGACTTGGAGCAGTGCTTATGCAGGAAGGGAGAGTTGTTTCATATGCCTCACGACAGCTTAAGCCTCATGAGTTGAATTATGCTACGCATGATTTGGAGTTAGCAGCCGTAGTGCATGCATTGAAGACTTGGAGACATTTTCTGATTGGAAACCATTGCGAGGTGTACACGGATCACAAGAGTTTGAAGTATATTTTCACACAGAAGGAGTTGAACCTCAGACAAAGGAGATGGTTGGAGCTCATCAAGGATTATGATATGAAATTGCATTATCACCCCGGAAACGCTAATGTAGTAGCTGACGCATTAAGCCGTAAGAGCCATGTCAACACCCTAATGACGGGAGATTTACCAAGGGAGTTAGCCAAAAATCTTCGAGAGCTATGTTTGGAAATAGTCCCGAGAGGCTATGTAGCAGCATTGGAGATTCAGTCTACATTGATGGATAAAATCAGAGAAGCCCAAAGGACTGACAAGGAGATTGCTTCTATTAAGGAGAAAATTAGCAAAGGAAAAGCTAAGGGATTTCGTGAGGATGAGCACGATACCGTATGGTTTGAAGACCATGTTTATGTGCCAAATGATTCGGAGATCAGGAAGTTAATTTTACAAGAGGCCGATGATTCACCATACTCGATTCACCCAGGAAATACCAAGATGTATTTGGATTTGAAGGATATTTTCTGGTGGGCCGGAATGAAGAAGGATATTGCGGAGTATGTAGCAGTTTGTGATGTATGTCAGAGAGTGAAGGCAGAGCATCAAAAGCCAACAGGATTGCTACAACCATTGTCGATACCCGAATGGAAGTGGGATAAGCTAGGCATGGATTTTATTACGGGATTGCCCAGAACACGTTCAGGCTATGACTCGATATGGGTTGTAGTCGATTGTTTGACAAAGGTAGCTCATTTCATTCCAGTGAAGACTACCTATACCAGTGGAAAGTTGGCAAAGATATACATGACCAGGATCGTATGTCTGCATGGAGTTCCAAGGAGCATTGTATCAGATAGAGGAACCCAGTTTACCTCAAAGTTCTAGAATCAGTTGCATGAGACTTTGGGAACCAGACTGGAGTTTAGCACAGCTTTCCACCCGCAGACAGATGGACAGACCGAGAGAGTCAATTAGATTTTGGAGGATATGCTAAGAGCTTGTGCGCTAGATTATGGATCTAGTTGGGATGAGAATTTGCCATATGCAGAGTTCTCTTACAACAACAGCTATCAAACTAGTTTGAAGATGGCCCCTTTCGAAGCCTTGTATGGAAGGAGGTGCAGGACCCCATTGTCTTGGGATGAAGTTGGAGACCGCCAGTTGTTTGGACCGGATCTGATAAAGGAGTCTGAACAGAAAGTGAAATTGATTCATGATAGGCTCAAGGTAGCTCAGTCCAGGCAGAAGAGTTATGCAGACTCTAAACGCAAGGAGACAGTTTACAAAGTCGGAGACCGATTTTATCTTCGAGTATCTCCACTTCGAGGAGTTAAGCGCTTTGGAGTTAAGGGAAAACTAGCGCCAAATTTTGTAGGCCCATACAAAGTTTTGGAGCGTATGGGAGAAGTAGCCTACAAGTCAGAATTACCCGAAGGACTGTCAGGAGTTCACGACGTGTTTCATGTATCCCAGTTGAAGAAGTGCCACACAGAGATGGCTGACATACCGCTGAGAGATACGGTACCACTAGAAGCGATTCAGTTGGATAGTGATTTGACCTATGAGGAGAAACCAGTTAAGATTCTAGAGTATGCCAGTCGAGTCACCCGCAGCAAGGTTATCAAGTTTTGCAAGGTTCAGTGGAGCCACCACACGAAGGATGAAGCCACCTGGGAACAAGAGGAAGATTTGTTGAAAGACCACCCTCACCTATTTTCTAGCCAACCCGAATCTCGACGGCGAGATTCATCTTAAGGGGGGTAGGTTGGTAACATCCCAAATTTTCAATTTGGAATGTTATACACTAGATCATCATTGCATATCATAATTATTGCATTTTGGTTGATCCTAGAAATTTCACGCAACTCAAGGACCATCGAAGAGAGTTGGGGATTTCGTTATTTTCATATTTGAGTTGTCTCAAATTTTGAAAATAGGGTCATTTGATTTATTTATTTTATCTTCAATTATTCCTATTATAAAAATTATGAGAGAGGGAATAAAATGACTTTCCCAAAATAAAGAAATATTGAGGATTTAATAAAAAAATCAAATAAGATTTTATTTGGTTTTATTTGCTATTTTATTTGAATTTAGGAAAAATGTGTGTTTTTCGAAATTGCATTTAGGCCCCAAATAAATGTTCATCCTGTGAGGCTTGATTTTAGAAGCCGGGGAAAATTTATTTCGGGATTTTTGGAGTCCGTTTAGTATTTTTTTGGTTAGTTTTTCTGCACAGAATTATTTTAAAAAAAATCCGAACCAACTCCGGGCCGTACCCGAGCGGGACTCCGCCCGGGGGGCCTTTTTAAGCCGACCCCGCCGAGCCGCCGAAGCCCACCAGCCCGCCCGCTGAAACCCTAGCGCTGCGCCGCCGCCGCCTCGCCGCCGCCGCCTCGCCCCGCGCCGCCCCGCCCCGCCGCCGCCCCGCTGCCCGAGGTAGCCGCCGTTTTTTTAGATCCGCTTTTTTTATTAGAACGGTTTTTTTACGGTTTAGTTATTTAGCGAGCATTCTCTCGTTCGTTCGTTCGTTTTAACGAATGTGTTCATCGGTTAGATCCAGATAACGAACGTTCGTTCATTAATCTGTTCGTCATTTTTCTTTTTCTCGGATTTTCCGCGATTATTTCTGATTGCGATTTCTGATCCGATTTTCGTTTTAGTATAACTTTTCGCTCGTTTATCGGAATCAGGCGATTCAAGCGCCTGGAGTTTTGTCTCGAAACCCTCTTTCCATTTAACCAACTTAAACAAGTTTTTGCTTCTGTAAAAATTGCCTTAGATCCAGAATAGTAAACGAAGCCTGTTTCTTTTGCTGTTTGTCTTTCGTTGCTTCGTTCGATTTGATCCTTTTGGCCAACCGGAGTTCTTAAGTTGAAATTTCTGGTTAGATCTCTTATTTGAGTTTTACCTATGCATTAGTTGAGTACTTATTGTGTGTTTGTTTGTTTGCGATAGAGTACCCGGAGTGCGCCGCTTGTTACTTCGAATCGCTAGGTTTCCCGGATCATCAGCAAGGCAAGTAACACTTTGATCATACCTCCTACTACCCAGTTTTATTGCATTAGATCAATCCTCACACATTGTATGATTAGGATCTAATTAAATTGTGGGTTTGGGGAGTAGTTGAGGTAGAACCTATTACCTGTTTATTATCAAACCTTTGGGAGTTACTCTACGTTTGCTTATTATTGCTATGCTATGCTAGTAGACTGGATTGGGTGAGTGTATCCATGACAGATGTGAGCTTTGTTAATTAATGGTTTATTTAAGGTGGCAACCTAAACACACATCTGGGTGGATTGAGGCACCTGGGTATTCCAGCGATTGCCTGTTTTTTTGGGACCGCCACCCAGGCTCAAAGGGATCATGAGATTATTCATACTAGAAACTTCCGTGTGCAGCCACATGCTATTATGGGCTCTAGCATAGTTGACTAAGTCATGCGAACTCTTACAGTGGTAGACTAGCAGATGTAGGGGATGTAGGTTGGTACGGTCTACCCGTTCGTAAGGTGCTAGCGCTTCTAAAAGACTATGTCTCGGTCATCCGTTTCTCAAACACCATGCAGTGCGAGAAAACCAACGGAGGAGATCGAGTCTTGTGGGGAAAAGTGCGCAAACCTCTGCAGAGTGTATAAACTAATCATGGTTAGCCGTGTCCCTGGTTATGGACATCTTGAGTATCTAGTAGCTGGATTATCATGTGAATCTCAACATGTTACTCTAAAAAATTAATTTTGCTGGGTTTTGTTTAATGATGATGTTTAATTGGGATTGAGAATGCTGTCAACCATTCTCAATGTTTAACAACCACCATGATAGTTAAATAAATTTATTCCTTTGCAGTAGGGAAAATTTTCTTTACGCAAAACTGTAACCATAGAGCTTTCCACCAGCCAAATATGCATATAGAATAGCTGTTTCATTCCATTACTCTCTATATGTTACATTGCTAGCATATTCCATGTGCTGACCCGTTTTCGGGCTGCAACGTTAATGTTGCAGACTTTTCAGACGACGATTAAGGAATTTTATGTCGTGGTTCTATACTCAGTGATGCCGTTGGAGTTGATGGACTCACTTATCTTCCAAGCCTTCCGCTGTTATCGTTATTAGATGGCCTTAAGCCATATTTATTGTAATAAGTTCTCTTTTGAGACACTCGATGTAATAAGTGTGTGATTGCTACTCTGTTATAAATCCTTCAAGTACTGTGTGGTGTCAGCATTACTGATCCAGGGATGACACCGGAGCACAGAGATTGGACCGTTTGAGGTCTGGTCGCTACAGGTGGCCCCCCTCTGGTACTTCTTTCGCCCAATATTTTTTATATATTTTGAAACTTGCTCCCGTGAAGTTTCAGGACTTTTGGAGTTGTGCAGAATAGGTCTCTAATATTTGCTCCTTTTCCAGCCCAGAATTCCAGCTGCCGGCATTCTCCCTCTTCGTGTAAACCTTGTAAAATAAGAGAGAATAGGCATAAGTACTGTGACATAATGTGTAATAACAGCCCATAATGCAATAAATATCGATATAAAAGCATGATGCAAAATGGACGTATCATGTCGGCCCCCCTTTCCTTCTCTCCCTCTCCCTCTTCCTTCTTCTCCTACTCTAACTAGGAAGGGGGGAAACCTACTCCTACTGGGAGTAGGACTCCCCCCTTGGGCGCGCCCTATGAGGGCCGACCCTCTCCTCCTCACCCTTTATATACGAGGGAGGGGGCACCCCATAGACACACTAGTTGATTGCTTAGCCGTGTGTGGTGCCCCCTCCACGGAATTCCACCTCGGTCATATCGTTGTAGTGCTTAGGCGAAGCCCTGCGTCGGTAACTTCATCATCACCGTCATCACGCCATCATGCTGAGGAAACTCTCCCTCAGCCTCAACTGGATCAATAGTACGAGGGGCGTCACCGAGCTGAACTTGTGCAGATCACGGAGGTGTCGTGCGTTCGGTACCTGATCGGTTGGATCGCGAAGAAGTTCGACTACATCAACCGCGTTTCATAACGCTCCCGCTTCCGATCTATGAGGGTACGTAGACATACTCTCCCCCTCTCGTTGCTATGCATCTCCTAGATAGATCTTGCGTGATTGTAGGAATTTTTTTTAAATACTGCATTCCCCAACAGTGGTATCAGAGCCAGGTCTATGCGTAGATGTTACATGCACGAGTAGAACACAAAGGAGTTGTGGGCGTGGGTATATACATATTGCTTGCCGTCACTAGTTGATTCTTGATTCAGCGGTATTGTTGGATGAAGCGGCTCAGACCGACATTACGCGTACGCTTACGCGAGACTGGTTCTACCGACGTGATTCGCACACAGGTGGCTAATGTGTGTCTGTTTCTCCAACTTTAGTTGAATCGGTTTCAATGAACAGGGTTCTTTTCGAAGATCAAAAAGCAATCACTATACTACATTGTGGTTTTGATGCGTAGGTAAGAACGGTTCTTGCTAGAAGCCCGTAGCAGCCACGTAAAACTTGCAACAACAAAGTAGAGGACGTCTAACTTGTTTTTGCAGGGCATGTTGTAATGTGATATGGTCAAGACGTGATTATATAAATTGTTGTATGAGATGATCATGTTTTGTAACACTGTTATCGGCAACTGGCAGGAGCCATATGGTTGTCGCTTTATTGTATGAAATGCAATTGCCATGTAATTGCTTTACTTTATCACTAAGCGGTAGTGATAGTCGTAGAAGCAATAGTTGGCGAGACAACCACGATGCTTTGATGGAGATCAAGGTGTCAAGCCGGTGACGATGGTGATCATGACGGTGCTTTGGAGATGGAGATCAAAAGGCACAAGATGATGATGGCCATATCATATCACTAATTTGATTGCATGTGATTTTTATCCTTTATGCATCTTATTTTTCTTAGTATGGCGGTAGCATTATAAGATGATCTCTCACTAAATTTCAAGGTACCAGTGTTCTCCCTGAGTATGCATCGTTGCTACAGTTCGTCGTGCCGAGACACCACGTGATGATCGGGTGTGATAAGCTCTACGTTCATATACAACGGGTGCAAGCTAGTTTTGCACAAGCAGAATACTCGGGTTAAACTTGATGAGCCCAACATATGCAGATATGGCCTCAGAACACTGAGACCGAAAGGTCGAGTGTGAATCATATAGTAGATATGATCAACATAGTGATGTTCACCATTGAAAACTACTCCATCTCACGTGATGATCGGACATGGTTTAGTTGATATGGATCACGTGATCACTTAGATGATTAGAGGGGTGTCTATCTAAGTGGGAGTTCTTAAGTAATATGATTAAATTGAACTTTAATTTATCATGAACTTACTACCTGATAGTATTTTGCATGTCTATGTTGTTGTAGATAAATGGCCCGTGTTATTGTTCCTTTGAATTTTAATGCGTTCCTAGAGAAAGCTATGTTCAAAGATGATGGTAGCAATTACATGGACTGGGTCCGTAACTTGAGGATTATCCTCATTGCTGCATAGAAGAATTACGTCCTGGAAGCATGGCTGGGTGACAAGCCTGCTGCAGATGCTGCTGTTAACCCACAAGTATAGGGGATCGCAACAGTTTTCGAGGGTAGAGTATTCAACCCAAATTTATTGATTCGACACAAGGGGAGCCAAAGAATATTCTCAAGCATTAGCAGCTGAGTTGTCAATTCAACCACACCTGGAAACTTAATATCTCCAGCAAAGTGTTTAGTAGCAAAGTAATATGATAGTAGTGGTAACGGTAGCAAATGATAATGATAGCAAAAGTAATTTTTTTTGGTGTTTTGTAGTGATGATAACAATAGCAACGGAAAAGTAAATAAGCGAAGAACAATATATGGAAAGCTCGTAGGCAATGGATCGGTGATAGAGAATTGTGCCGGATGTGGTTCATCATGTAACAGTCATAACCTAGGGTGACACAGAACTAGCTCCAATTCATCAATGTAATGTAGGCATGTATTCCGAATATAGTCATACGTGCTTATGGAAAAGAACTTGCATGACATCTTTTGTCCTACCCTCCCGTGGCAGCGGGGTCCTAGCGGAAACTAAGGGATATTAAGGCCTCCTTTTAATAGAGTATCGGACCAAAGCATTAACACATAGTGAATACATGAACTCCTCAAACTACGGTCATCACCGGGAGTGGTCCCGATTATTGTCACTTCGGGGTTGCCGGATCATAACACATAGTAGGTGACTATAGACTTGCCAGATAGGATCAAGAACTCACATATATTCATGAAAGCATAATAGGTTCAGATCTGAAATCATGGCACTCGGGCCCTAGTCACAAGCATTAAGCATAGCAAAGTCATAGCAACATCAATCTCAGAACATAGTGGATACTAGGGATCAAACCCTAACAAAACTAACTCGATTACATGATAAATCTCATCCAACCAATAACGGTCCAGCAAGCCTACAATGGAATTACTCACGCACGGCGATGAGCATCATGAAATTGGTGATGGAGGATGGTTGATGATGACGACGGCGCCGGATTCCCCTCTCCGGAGCCCCGAACAGTCTCCAGATCAGCCCTCCCAAGAGAGTTTAGGGCTTGGCGGCGGCTCTGTATCGTAAAACGCGATGAATCCTTCTCCTTATTTTTTTCTCCCTGAACACGAATATATGGAGTTGGAGTTGAGGTCGGTGGAGCTCCAGGGGGGCCATGAGGACGGGGGCACGCCCAGGGGGCAGGCGCGCCCCCACCCTCGTGGCTAGGGTGTGGGCCCCCTAGCCTTGATTCTTTGCCAGTATTTTTTATTATTTCCAAAAGTAATCTCTGTGGAGTTTCAGGTCATTCCGAGAACTTTTGTTTCTGCACATAAATAACACCATGGCAATTCTGCTGAAAATAGCGTCAGTCCGGGTTAGTTCCATTCAAATCATGCAAGTTAGAGTCCAAAACAAGGGCAAAAGTGTTTGGAAAAGTAGATACAACGGAGACGTATCAACTCCCCCAAGCTTAAACCTTTGCTTGTCCTCAAGCAATTCAGTTGACAAACTGGAAGTGACAAAGGAAAACTTTTACAAACTCTGTTTGCTCTTGTTGTTGTAAATATGTAAAGCCAGCATTCAAGTTTTCAGCAATGATTATGAACTAACCATATTCACAATAACTCTTAGGTCTCATGTTTACTCATATCAATGGCATAATCAACTAGCGAGCAATAATAATAAATCTCGGATGACAACACTTTCTCAAAACAATCATAATATGATATAACAAGATGGTATCTCGCTAGCCCTTTCTAAGACCGCAAAACATAAATGCAGAGCACCTTTAAAGATCAAGGACTGACTAGACATTGTAATTCATGGTAAAAGAGATCTAGTCAAGTCATACTCAATGTAAACTAATAGTAATGGATGCAAATGACAGAGGTGCTCTCCAGCGGGTGCTTTTTAATATGAGGGTGATGACTCAACATAAAAGTAAATAGATAGGCCCTTCGCAGAGGGAAGCAGGGATTTGTAGAGGTGCCAGAGCTCGGTTTTTAAATAGAGATGAATAATATTTTGAGCAGTATACTTTCATTGTCAACATAACAACCAAGAGATGGCGATACCTTCCATGCTACACACATTATAGGCGGTTCCCAAACAGAATGGTAAAGTTTATACTCCCCCTCCACCAACAAGCATAAATCCATGGCTTGCTCGAAACAACGAGTGCCTCCAACTAACAACAGTCCCAGGGGGAGTTTTGTTTGCAATTATTTTGATTCGATTTGCATAAAGCATGGGACTGGGCATCCCGGTGACCAGCCATTTTCTCGTGAGTGAGGAGCGGAGTCCACTCCTCTTGACAATAACCCGCCTAACATGGAAGAACAGACATCCCTAGTTGATACATGAGCTATTTGAGAATACAAAACAGAATGTGTATTTGAAGGTTTGGAGTTTGGCACATACAAATTTACTTGGAACAGCAGGTAGATACCGTATATAGGTAGGTATGGTGGACTCATATGGAACAACTTTGGGGTTTATGGGATTGGATGCACAACCAGTATTCCCACTTAGTACAGTTGAAGGCTAGAAAAATACTGGGAAGCGACCAGCTAGAGAGCGACAACAGTCATGACCATGCATTAAAATTAATCAACATCGAATGCAAGCATGAGTAGGATATAATGCACCATGAACATAAATATCGTAGAGGCTATGTTGATTTTGTTTCAACTACATGCGTGAACATGTGCCAAGTCAAGCCACTCGAATCGTTCAAAAGAGGATACCACCCCATCATACCACATCACAACCATTTTAATAGCATGTTGGCACGCAAGGTAAACCATTATAAGCTCCTAGCTAATTAAGCATGGAATAAGCAACTATAATCTCTAATTGTCATTGCAAACATGTTTATTCATAATAGGCTGAATCAAGAGCGATGAACTAATCATATTTACAAAAACAAGAGAGGTGGAGTTCATACCAGCTTCTCCCATCTCAATCAGTCCATCATATATCGTCATAATTGCCTTTCACTTGCAGGACCGAATGATGTGAATAATAATAACAGTGCATGTGCATTGGACTAAGCTGGAATCTGCAAGCATTCAATAAGCAGGAGAAGACAAGGCAATATGGGCTATTGGTTAAATCAACAATAATGCATATAAGAGCCACTTCAACAATTTAATTATGGTCTTCTCCTATCGACCCCCAAATAAAAGAAAACAAATAAAACTATTTACATGGGAAAGCTCCCAACAAGGAAAAGAAGAAAAGGAAATCTTTTTGGGTTTTCTTTTTAATTACTACTACAAGCATGGAAATTAAAACTAGCTAAAAGCTACAACTAATTTTTTTGTTTTTTCTTAAGGGTTATCAAACACACAAGAAGACAGCCTAAAAAAGAAATAAACTAGCATGGATATTACAATGAAAAAATATGAACACCGACAACTAGCAATGAGTGTGTGAACATGAATGTAATGTCGGTGAGAAATACGTACTCCCCAAGCTTAGGCTTTTGGCCTAAGTTGGTCTATGGCCACGGCTGGCCTGGAGGATATGCAAAGTTGTAACTGGGTCGTACTATGATGCAGCAGTCATTGCATCGTGGGCTGCATCTTGGAGGCGAGCTATCTCAGTGCCAGATATTCTCAAATATTCCAGAAAAAATCATATTTAAATTTCAGGGCATTTGGAGAACTTTTATTTTCGGGGTATTTTTATATTACACGGATAATTCAGAAAATAGACAGAAATTACTATTTTTGCTTTATTTAATATAAATAACAGAAAGTAAAAAGAGGGTACAGAGGGTTGTGCTTTCTAACTTCATCCATCTCATGATCATCAAAAGGAATCCATTAACAAGGTTGATCAGGTCTTGTTAACAAACTCATTCTGAATAACATGGAACCGGAGAATTTTCGAATAACACTAGGTTACCTCAACTGGGATATGCACATCCCCAATAATAAGAATATCATATTTCTTCTTGAAAGTAGGAAGAGGAAACTCAAAACCTCCAAAAATAATCGATGGAATTTTTCCAATAGAATTGATATTATGGACTTGAGGTTGTTTCCTCGGAAAGTGTACCGTATGCTCATTACCATTAACATGAAAAGTTACATTGCCTTTGTTGCAATCAATAACAGCCCCTGCAGTATTCAAAAAGGGTCTTCCAAAAATAATAGACATAATATCGTCCTCGGGAATGTCAAGAGTAACAAAGTCCGTTAAAATAGTAACGTTTGCAACTACAACAGGCACATCCTCACAAATACCGACAAGTATAGCAGTTGATTTATCAGCCATTTGAAAAGATATTTTAGTAGGTGTCAACTTATTCAAATCAAGTCTACAATATAAAGAGAGAGTCATAACACTAACACCGGCTCCAAGATCACATAAAGTAGTTTTAACATAGTTTCTTTTAATGGAGCATGGTATAGTTGGTACTCCTGGATCTCCTAGTTTCTTAGGTATTCCACCTTTAAAAGTATAATTAGCAAGCATGGTGGAAATTTCAGCTTCTGGTATCTTTCTCTTGTTAGTAACAATATCTTTCATGTACTTAGCATACGGATTCATTTTAAGCATATCAGTCAAACGCATACGCAAAAATATAGGGCTAACCATCAGCAAAGCACTCAAAATCCTCATCATCCTTTTTCTTGGATGGTTTGGGAGGAAAAGGCATGGGTTTCTGAACCCATGGTTCTCTTTCTTTACCGTGCTTCCTAGAAACAAATTCTTTCTTATCATAACGTTGATTCTTTGATTGTGGGTTATCAAGATCAACAACAGGTTCAATTTCTATATCATTATCATTATTAGGTTGAGCATCAACATGAACATCATTATTAACATTATCACTAGTGTCATGTTCATTACCAGATTGTGTTTCAGCATCAGAAATAGAGATATCATTTGGATTCTCAGGTGTTTCAGCAATAGGTTCACTAGAAGCATGCAAAGTCCTATCATTTTTCTTTTTATTCCTTTTAGAAGGACTAGGTGCATCTATATTATTTCTCTGAGAATCTTGCTCAATTCTCTTAGGGTGGCCTTCAGGATACAAAGGTTCCTGAGTCATTTTACCAGTTCTAGTAGCCACTCTAACAACATAGTCATTATTCTTACTATTCAATTCATTGAGCAAATCATTTTGAGCTTTAAGTACTTGTTCTACTTGAGTGGTAACCATAGAAGCATTTTTACTAATGAGTTTAAGTTCACCTTTAACTCTAGACATATAATCACCCAAGTGTTCAATCATATAAGAATTTTGTTTCAATTGTCTACCAAAATAAGCATTGAAGTCTTCTTGCTTAACCATAAAGTTATCAAAATCATCCAAACATTGGCTAGCAAACTTAGTAGGAGGGATTTCAGCTTTATCATATCTATAGAGAGAATTTACCTTTACTACCTGTGTCGGGTTATCAAGACCATGTGTTTCTTCAATAGGTGATGGATTAAAACCATATATTTCTTCAACAGGAGGTAAATTAAGACCATGTATTTCTTCAATAGGAGGTAAATTCTTAACATCTTCAGCTTTAATACCCTTTTCTTTCATAGATTTCTTTGCCTCTTGCATATCTTCAGGACTGAGAAATAGAACACCCCTTTTCTTCGGAGTTAGTTTAGGAATAGGCTCAGGAGCTGGTTCAGGAAGTGTCCAATTATTTTCATTTGTCAACATATTATTCAATAGAATTTCAGCTTCATTCGGTGTTCTTTCCCTGAAAACAGAACCAGCACAACTATCCAGGTAATCTTTGGAAGTATCGGTTAGTCCATTACAAAAGATATCAAGTATTTCATTTTTCTTAAGAGAATGATCAGGCAAAGCATTAAGTAATTGTAGAAGCCTCCCCCAAGCTTGTGGGAGACTCTCTTCTTCAATTTGCACAAAATTATATATGTCCCTTAAGGCAGCTTGTTTCTTATGAGCAGGGAAATATTTAGCAGAGAAGTAATAAATCATATCCTGGGGACTACGCACACAACCAGGATCAAGAGAATTAAACCATATCTTAGCATCACCCTTTAATGAGAACGGAAATATTTTAAGGATATAAAAGTAGCGAGTTCTCTCATCATTAGTGAACAGGGTGGCTATATCATTTAATTTAGTAAGATGTTCCACAACCGTTTCAGATTCATGGCCATAAAAATGATCAGATTCAACCAAAGTAATTATATCAGGATCAATAGAGAATTCATAATCCTTATCAGTAACAAAGATAGGTGAAGTAGCATAAGAAGGATCATATTTCATTCTAGCATTCAGAGTTTTTTGTTTTTAAGCATAGCTAATAATTTCCTAAGATCACTTCTATCATTGCAAGCAAGAAAGTCTCTTTTAGTTTCTTCATCCATAACATAGCCCTAGCAAGTTGTTCATCAAGAAATTCACCAAGTGGCACAGTAGTATCATGCATAGAAGTAGTTTCATCATAAGTATCATGCATAGAAGAAGTGGCATCATCAATAATATGCGACATATCAGAATTAATAGCAGAAGCAAGTTTAGGTGTCGCAAGCTTACTCAAAACAGAAGGTGAATCAAGTGAAGAGCTAGATGGCAGTTCCTTACCTCCCCTCGTAGTTGAGGGATAAATCTTGGTTTTTGGATCTCTCAAGTTCTTCATAATGATAAGCAGATATAAATCCCAAGTGACTCAAAGAATAGAGCTATGCTCCCCGGCAACGGTGCCAGAAAATAGTCTTGATAACCCACAAGTATAGGGGATCGCAACAGTTTTTGAGGGTAGAGTATTCAACCCAAATTTATTGATTCTACACAAGGGGAGCCAAAGAATATTCTCAAGTATTAGCAGCTGAGTTGTCAATTCAACCACACCTGGAAACTTAATATCTGCAGCAACGTGTTTAGTAGCAAAGTAATATGATAGTAGTGGTAACGGTAGCAAAAGATGACGATAGAAAAAGTAATATTTTTGGTGTTTTGTAGTGATGATAACAATAGCAATGGAAAAGTAAATAAGCGAAGAACAATATATGGAAAGCTCGTAGGCAATGGATCGGTGATAGAGAATTATGCCGGATGCGGTTCATCATGTAACAGTCATAACCTAGGGTGACACAGAACTAGCTCCAATTAATCAATGTAATGTGGGCATGTATTCCGAATATAGTCATACATGCTTATGGAAAAGAACTTGCATGACATCTTCTGTCCTACCCTCCCGTGGCAGCGGGGTCCTAGCGGAAACTAAGGGATATTAAGGCCTCCTTTTAATAGAGTACTGGACCAAAGCATTAACTCATAGTGAATACATGAACTCCTCAAACTACGGTCATCACCGGGAGTGGTCTCGATTATTGTCACTTCGGGGTTGCCGGATCATAACACATAGTACGTGACTATAGACTTGCAAGATAGGATCAAGAACTCACATATATTCATGAAAGCATAATAGGTTCAGATCTGAAATCATGGCACTCGGGCCCTAGTGACAAGCATTAAGCATAGCAAAGTCATAGCAACATCAATCTCAGAACATAG
This sequence comes from Triticum urartu, assembly GCF_003073215.2. NCBI lineage: Eukaryota > Viridiplantae > Streptophyta > Magnoliopsida > Poales > Poaceae > Triticum > Triticum urartu. The sequence continues at coordinate 616,192,627 of NC_053026.1, read as the reverse complement.
TGGATACTAGGGATCAAACCCTAACAAAACTAAGTCGATTACATGATAAATCTCATCCAACCAATAACGGTCCAGCAAGCCTACAATGGAATTACTCAGGCACGGCGGTGCGCATCATGAAATTGGTGATGGAGGATGGTTGATGATGACGACGGCACCGGATTCCCCTCTCCGGAGCCCCAAACGGACTCCAGATCAGCCCTCCCGAGAGAGTTTAGGGCTTGGCGGCGGCTCCGTATCGTAAAACATGATGAATCCTTCTCCTTATTTTTTTCTCCCCGAACACGAATATATGGAGTTGGAGTTGACGTCGGTGGAGCTCTAGGGGGCCCACGAGGCAGGGGGCGCGCCCAGGTGGCAGGCGCCCCCACCCTCGTGGCTAGGGTGTGGGCCCCCTGGCCTTGATTCTTTGCCAGTATTTTTTATTATTTCCAAAAATAATCTCCGTGGAGTTTCAGGTCATTCCGAGAACTTTTGTTTCTGCACATAAATAACACCATGGCAATTCTGGTGAAAACAGCGTCAGTCCGGGTTAGTTCCATTCAAATCATGCAAGTTAGAGTCCAAAACAAGGGCAAAAGTTTTTGGAAAAGTAGATACGACAGAGACGTATCAGCTGCTGACGACGTTAAGAACGTTTCACGAAGCAAAGCTGATGACTGCTACCTCTTGAGCACAGCGTTTGTTTTCCCCGAAGAGGAAGGGATGATGCAGCAAAATAGCATAAGTATTTCCCTCAGTTTTTGAGAACCAAGGTATCAATCCAGTAGGAGGCTACGCGCGAGTCCCTCATACCTGCACAAAATAAATAAATCCTTGCAACCAACGCAAATAGGGGTTGTCAATCCCTATAAGGCCACTTACGAGTGTGAGATCTGATAGATATGATAAAGATAATATTTTTGGTATTTTTGTGATAAATATGCAAAGTAAAATAAAGGCAAAGTAAATAGCAAAGGAAATAACTAAGTAGTATGAGATTAATATGATAAAGATAGACCCGGGGGCCATAGGTTTCACTAGTGGCTTCTCTCGAGAGCATAAGTATTCTACGGTGGGTGAACAAATTACTGTTGAGCAATTGACAGAATTGAGTATAGTTATGAGAATATCTAGGCATGATCATGTATATAGGCATCACGTCCGAGATAAGTAGACCGACTCCTGCCTGCATATACTACTATTACTCCACTCATCGACCGCTATCCAGCATGCATCTAGAGTATTAAGTTAAAAACAGAGTAACGCCTTAAGCAAGATGACATGATGTAGAGGGATAAACTCATGCAATATGATGAAAACCCCATCTTGTTATCCTCGATGGCAACAATACAGTATGTGCCTTGCTGCCCCAACTGTCACTGCGAAAGGACACCGCAAGATTGAACCCAAAGCTAAGCACTTCTCCCATTGCAAGAAAGATCAATCTAGTAGGCCAAACCAAACTGATAATTCAAAGAGACTTGCAAAGATAACCAATCATACATAAAAGAATTCTGAGAAGATTCAAATATTGTTCATAGATAGACTTGATCATAAACCCACAATTCAATGGTCTCAACAAACATACTGCAAAAAGAAGATTACATCGAATAGATCTCCACAAGAGAGAGGGAGAACATTGTATTGAGATCCAAAAAGAGAGAAGAAGCCATCTAGCTACTAACTATGGACCCGTAGGTCTGAGGTAAACTACTCACACTTCATCGGAGGGGCTATGGTGTTGATGTAGAAGCCCTCCGTGATCGATGCCCCCTTCGGCGGAGCTCCGGAACAGGCCCCAAGATGGGATCTCGTGGATACAGAAAGTTACGGCGGTGGAATTAGGGTTTTGGCTCCGTATGTGATCGTTTGGGGGTACGTGGATATATATAGGAGGAAGGAGTACGTCGGTGGAGCAACAGGGGGCCCACGAGGGTGGAGGGCGCACCTGGGGGGGTAGGCGCACCCCCTACCTCGTGGCCTCCTCTTTTCTTTCTTGACGTAGGGTCCAAGTCTCCCGGGTCTTGTTCATTGAGAAAATCACGTTCCCGAAGGTTTCATTCCGTTTGGACTCCATTTGATATTCCTTTTCTTCGAAACCCTAAAACAGGCAAAAAAACAGCAATTCTAGGCTGGGCCTCCGGTTAATAGGTTAGTCCCAAAAATAATATAAAAGTGGATAATAATGTCCAAAACAGTAGATAATATAGCATGGAGCAATCAAAAATTATAGATACGTTGGAGACGTATCAATGACTACTCTATAGTTCAGTGTGCCATGCTTTACGGCTTAGAACCGGGACTTCAACGATGTTTTGAACGTCATGGAGCATATGAGATGTTCCAGGAGTTGAAGTTAATATTTCAAGCAAATGCCCAGATTGAGAGATATGGAGTCTCCAATAAGATATATAGCTACAAAATGGAGGAGAATAGTTCTATCAATGAACATATACTTAGAATGTCTGGGTACCACAACCACTTGACTCAGCTCGGAGTTAATTTTCCTGATGATAGTCTCATTGACAGAGTTCTTCATTCACTACCACCAAGCTGCAAGAGCTTCGTGATGAACTATAATATGCAAGGGATGGATAAGACAATTCCTGAGCTCCTCGGAATGCTAAAGGTTGCGGAGGTAGAAATCAAGAAGGAGCATCAAGTGTTGATGGTCAACAAGACCACAAGTTTCAAGAAGAAGGGCAAATGGAAGAAAGGGAACTTCAAGAAGAACAGAAAGCAAGTTGCTGCTCAAGTGAAGAAGCCCAAGTCTGGACCTAAGCCTGAGACTGAATGCTTCTACTGGAAAGGGATTGGTCACTGGAAGCGAAACTACCCCAAGTATTTGGAGGATAAGAAGGATGGCAAAGTGAAAGGTATATTTGATATACATGTTATTGATGTGTACCTTACTAATGCTCGCAGTAGCGCTTGGGTATTTGATACTAGTTCTGTTGCTAATATTTGAAACTCGAAACAGGGGCTATGGATTAAGCGAAGATTGGCTAAGGACGAGGTGACGATGCACGTGGGAAATGGTTCCAAAGTCGATGTGATCGCCGTCGGCATGCTACCTCTACATCTACCTTCAGGATTAGTTTTAGACCTGAGTAATTGTTATTTGGTGCCAGCGTTAAGCATGAACATTATATCTGGATCTTGTTTGATGCAAGACGGTTATTCATTTAAATCAGAGAATAATGGTTGTTCTACTTATATGAGTAATATCTTTTATGTTCATGCACCCTTGATGAGTGGTCTATTTTTACTAAATCTTGATAGTAGTGATACACATATTCATAGTATTGAAGCCAAAAGATATAAGTTTAATAATGATAGTGCAACTTATTTGTGGCACTGCCGTTTGGGTCATATTGGTGTAAAGCGCATGAAGAAACTCCATGCTGATGGACTTTTGGAATCACTTGATTATGAATCACTTGATGCTTGCGAACCATGCCTCGTGGGCAAGATGACTAGGACTCCGTTCTCCAGAACAATGGAACGAGCAACAAACTTACTGCAAATAATATGTACTGATGTATGCGGTCCGATGAGTGTTGATGCTCGTGGAGGGTATCATTATTTTCTGACCTTCACAGATGATTTGAGTAGATATGGGTATATCTACTTGATGAAACATAAGTCTGAAACATTTGAAAAGTGCAAAGAATTTCAGAGTGAAGTGGAAAATCATCATAACAAGAAAATAAAGTTTCTATGATCTGATCGTGGAGGAGAATATTTGAGTTACGAGTTTGGTATTCATTTGAAACAATGCTGAATAGTTTTGCAACTCATGCCACCTGGAACACCACATCGTAATGGTGTGTCTGAACGTCGTAATCGCACTTTATTAGATATGGTGCGATCTATGATGTCTCTTACTAATTTACCGCTATCGTTTTGGGGTTATGCTTTAGAGATGGTAGCATTCACGTTAAATAGGGCACCATCGAAATCCGTTGAGATGACACCTTCTGGACTGTGGTTTGGCAAGAAACCCAAGTTGTCGTTTCTTAATGTTTGGGGCTGCGATGCTTATGTGAAAAAGCTTCAACCTGGTAAGCTTGAACCCAAATCAGCGAAATGTGTCTTCATATGATACCCAAAAGAGACTGTTGGGTACACTTTCTATCATAGATCCGAAGGCAAGATATTCGTTGCTAAGAATGCATCCTTTCTAGAGAAGGAGTTTCTCTCGAAAGAAGTGAGTGGGAGGAAAGCACTTGATGAGGTAATTGTACCTGCTCCCTTATTAGAAAGTAGTTCATCATAGAAATCAGTTCCAATGATTCCTACACCAATTAGTGAGGAAGCTAATGATGATGATAATGAAACTTCTGATCAAGTTACTACCTAAGCTCGTAGGTCAACTAGAGTGGTACGGTAATCCTGTTCTGGAAGTCATATTACTTGACCATGATGAACCTACGAACTATGAGGAAGCAATGATGATCCCGGATTCTGCAAAATGGCTTGAGGGCATGAAATCTGAGATGGGATCCATGTATGAGAACAAAGTATGGAGTTTGGTTGACTTGCCCATTGATCGGCAAGCCATAGAGAATAAATGGATCTTCAACAAGAAGACTAACACTGACGGTAATGTTACTATCTACAAAGCTCGACTTGTTGCGAAAGGTTTTCGACAAGTTCAAGGAGTTGACTACGATGAGACCTTCTCACCCGTAGCGATGCTTAAGTCCGTCCGAATCATGTTAGCAATTGCCGCATTTTATGATTATGAAATTTGGCAAATGGATGTCAAAACTGCATTCCTTAATGGATATCTTAAAGAAGAGTTGTATATGATGCAACTAGAAGGTTTTGTCGATCCAAAAGGTGCTAACAAATTGTGTAAGCTCCAGCAATCCATTTATGGACTGGTGCAAGCATCTCAGAGTTGGAATATACGCTTTGATAGTGTGATCAAAGCATATGGTTTTATACAGACTTTTGGAGAAGCCTGTACTTACAAGAAAGTGAGTGGGAGCTCTGTAGCATTTCTGATATTATATGTGGATGACATATTGTTAATCAGAAATGATACTGAATTTCTGAATAGCATAAAAGGATACTTGAATAAGAATTTTTCAATGAAAGACCTCGGTGAAGCTTCTTATATATTGGGCATCAAGATCTATAGATATAGATCAAGACACTTAATTGGACTTTCACAAAGCACATACCTTGATAAAGTTTTGAAGAAGTTCAAAATGGATCAAGCAAAGAAAGGGTTCTTGCCTGTGTTACAAGGTGTGAAGTTGAGTCAGACTCAATGCCTGACCACTGCAGAAGATAGAGAGAAAATTAAAGTCATTCCCTATGCTTCAGCCATAGGTTCTATCATGTATGCAATGTTGTGTACCAGACTTGATATGTGCCTTGCTATTAGTTTAGCAGGGAGGTACCAAAGTAATCCAGGAGTGTATCACTGGACAGTGGTCAAGAACATCCTGAAATACCTGAAAAGGACTAAGGATATGTTTCTTGTTTATGGATGTGACAAAGAGCACATTATAAATGGTTACATTGATGCAACCTTTGACACTGATCCGGATGACTCTAAGTCACAAAGCGGATACATATTTTTATTGAATGGTGGAGCTGTCAGTTGGTGCGGTTCGAAGTAGAGCGTCGTGACGGGATCTACGTGTGAAGCGGAGTACATAGCTGCTTCGGAAGCAGCAAATGAAGGAGTCTGGATGAAGGAGTTCATATCCGATCTAGGTGTCATACCTAGTGCACCCGGGTCTAATGAAAATCTTTTATGACAATACTGGTGCAATTGCCTTGGCAAAGGAATCTAGATTTCACAAGAGAACCAAGCACATCAAGAGACGCTTCAATTCCATCCGCGATCAAGTCAAGGAGGGAGACATAGAGATTTGCAAGATACATACGGATCTGAATGTTGCAGACCTGTTGACTAAGACTCTCTCACGAGCAAAGCATGATCAGCACCAAGACTCCATGGGTGTTAGAATCATCACTATGTATAACCAACGCGATAAAGGGGTTGTCAATCCCTTCACGGTCACCTACGAGAGTGAGATCTGATAGATATGATAAGATAATATTTTTTGGTATTTTTATGATAAATAGAAATAAAGATGCAAGTAAAATAAATGGCAAATGAACTAACTAAGTATTAGAAGATTAATATGATGGAAAATAGATCCGGGGGCCATAGGTTTCACTAGTGGCTTCTCTCGAGAGCATAAGTATTACGGTGGGTGAACAAATTACTGTTGAGCAACTGACAGAATTGAGCATAGTTATGAGAATATCTAGGTATGATCATGTATATAGGCATCACGTCCGAGACAAGTAGACCGACTCTTGTCTGCATCTACTACTATTACTCCACACATCGACCGCTATCCAGCATGCATCTAGAGTATTAAGTTCAAGAGAACAGAGTAACGCTTTAAGCAAGATGACATGATGTAGAGGGATAAACTCATGCAATATGATATAAACCCCATCTTGTTATCCTCGATGGCAACAAAACAATGCATGCTTTGTTGCCCCTACTATCACTAGGAAAGGACACCGCAAGATTGAACCCAAAGCTAAGCACTTCTCCCATTGCAAGAAAGATCAATCTAGTAGGCCAAACCAAACTGATAATTCAAAGAGACATGCAAAGATAACCAATCATACATAAAAGAATTCAGAGAAGATTCAAATATTGTTCATAGATAAACTTGATCATAAACCCACAATTCATCGGTCTCAACAAACACACCACAAAAGAAGATTACATCGAATAGATCTCCACAAGAGAGGGGGAGAACTTTGTATTGAGATCCAAAAGGAGAGAAGAAGCCATCTAGCTAATAACTATGGACCCGTAGGTCTGAAGTAAACTACTCACACTTCATCGGAGGGGCCATGGTGTTGATGTAGAAGCCCTCCGTGATCGATACCCCCTCCAGCGGAGCTCCGAAAAAGGCCCCAAGATGGGATCTCATGGATACAGAAAGTTACGGCGATGGAATTAGGGTTTTGGCTCCGTATCTGGTAGTTTGGGGATATGTAGGTATATATAGGAGGAAGGAGTACGTCGGTGGAGCTACGTGGGCCCCACGAGGGTGGAGGGCATGCCTGGGGGGTAGGCGCGCCCCCCTACCTCGTGCCTTCCTGGTTGATTGCTTGACGTAGGGTCCAAGTCCTCTGGATCATGTTCGTTCCAAAAATCACGTTCCCGAAGGTTTCATTCCGTTTGGACTACGTTTGATATTCTTTTTTTGCGAAACCCTAAAATAGGCAAAAAAAACTGCAATTCTAGGCTAGGCCTCCGGTTAATAGGTTAGTCCCAAAAATAATGTAAAAGTGTATAATAAAGCCCAATAATGTCCAAAACAGGATATAATATAGCATGGAACAATCAAAAATTACAGATACGTTGGAGACGTATCAAGCATCCCCAAGCTTAATTCCTGCCCGTCCTCGAGTAGGTAAATGATAAAAACAGAATTTTTGATGTGGAATGCTACTTGGCATAATTTCAATGTAATTCTCTTAATTGTGGTATGAATATTCAGATCCGAAAGATTCAAGGCAAAAGTTTAATATTGGCATAGAAATAATAATAATACTTCAAGTATACTAACTAAGCAATTATGTCTCCTGAAAATAACATGGCCAAAGAAAGTTATCCCTACAAATTCATATAGTCTGGCTATGCTCCATCTTCACCACACAAAGTATTCAAATCATGCACAACCCCGATGACAAGCCAAGCAATTGTTTCATACTTTTGGTGTTCTCAAACTTTTTCAATCTTCACGCAATACATGAGCGTGAGCCATGGACATAGCACTATAGGTGGAATAGAATGGTGGTTGTGGAGAAGACAAAAAGGGAGAAGATAGTCTCGCATTAACTAGGCGTATCAACGGGCTATGGAGATGCCCATCAATAGATATCAATGTGAGTGAGTAGGGATTGCCATGCAACGGATGCACTAGAGCTATAAATGTATGAAAGCTCAACAAAAGAAACTAAGTGAGTGTGCATCCAACTTGCTTGCTCACGAAGACCTAGGGCATTTTGAGGAAGCCCATCGTTGGAATATACAAGCCAAGTTCTATAATGAAAAAATCCCACTAGTATATGTAAGTGATAGCATAAGAGACTCTCTATCATGAAGATCATGGTGCTACTTTGAAGCACAAGTGTGGAAAAAAGGATAGTAGTATTGCCCCTTTTTATTTATTCTTTTTTTGGGGCCTTCTTTTTTTATTTGGCCTTTCTTTTTTTATTGGGACAATACTCTATGAATGATGATCATCACACTTCTATTTATTTACAACTCAATGATTACAACTCGATACTAGAACAAAGTATGACTCTATATGAATGCCTCCGGCGGTGTACCGGGATAGCAATGATGCATGAGTGACTTATATGAAAGAATTATGAACGGTGGCTTTGCCACAACTAAAATGTCAACTACATGATCATGTGAAGCAATATGACAATGATGGAGCGTGTCATAGTAAACGGAACGGTGGAAAGTTGCATGGCAATATATCTCGGAATGGCAATGGAAATGCCATAATAGGTAGGTATGGTGGCTATTTCGAGGAAGGTATATGGTGGGTGTATGATACTGGCGAAAGGTGCGCGGTATTAGAGAGGCTAGCAATGGTGGAAGGGTGAGAGTGCCTATAATCCATGGACTCAACATTAGTCATAAAGAACTCACATACTTATTGCAAAAATTTATTAGTTATCGAAGCAAAGTACTACGCGCATGCTCCTAGGGGGATAGATTGGTAGGAAAAGACCATCGCTCGTCCCCGACCGCCACTCATAAGGAGGACAATCAATAAATGCATCATGCTCCGACTTCTTAACATAACGGTTCACCATACGTGCATGCTACGGGAATCACAAACTTTAACGCAAGAATTTCTCAAATTCACAACTAATAAACTAGCACGACTCTAATATCACCATCTCCATATCTCAAAACAATTATCAAGTTTCAAACTTCTCATAGTATTCAACACACTCAAAAGAAAATGTTATTATTAATCTTGAATGCCTAACATAATTAAAGCAAATTACCATGCTGTTTTGTAGGACTCTCAAAATAATCTAAGTGAAGCATGAGAGAACAAAAGTTTCTATAAAACAAATCCAGCAACGTGTTCTAAAAGATATAAGTGAAGCACTAGAGCAAAAACTATATAACTCAAAAGATATAAGTGAAGCACATAGAGTATTATAACAATTTCCGAATCATGAGTGTCTCTCTCAAAAAGGTGTGTGCAGCAAGGATGACTGTGGAAAACTAACAAATAAAGATATAAGTGAAGCACATAGAGTATTCTAACAATTTCTGAATCATGAGTGTCTCTCTCAAAAAGGTGTGTGCAGCAAGGATGACTGTGGAAAACTAACAAATAAAGACTCAAATAATACAAGACGCTCCAAGCAAAACACATATCATGTGGTAAATAAAAATATAGCTCCAAGTAAAGTTACCGATAGAAGTAGACGAAAGAGGGGATGCATTCCGGGGCATACCCAAGCTTTGGCTTTTAGGTGTCCTTAGATTATCTTGGGGGTGCCATGGGCATCCCCAACCTTAGGATCTTGCCACTCCTTGTTCCATAATCCATCAAATCTTTACCCAAAACTTGAAAACTTCACAACACAAAGCTTAAAGTAGAAAATCTCGTGAGCTCTGTTAGCGAAAGAAAACAAAACACCACTTCAAGGTACTGTAATGAACTCATTCTTTATTTATATTGGTGTTAAACCAACTGTATTCCAACTTCTCTATGGTTTATAAACTATTTTACTAGCCATAGATTCATCAAAATAAGCAAACAACACACGAAAAACAGAATCTGTCAAAAACAGAACAGTCTGTGGTAATCTATAGCTAACGCAAGATCTGGAACCCCAAAAATTCTAAAATACATTTCTGGACGTGAGGAATTTATCTATTAATCATCTTCAAAAACAATTAACTAAATAGCACTTTCCAAATAAAAATGGCAGCAGTTCTCGTGAGCGCTAAAGTTTCTGTTTTTTACAGCAAGATTAAAAAGACTTTCCCCAAGTCTTCCCAACGGTTCTACTTGGCACAAACACTAATTAAACACAAAAAACACAAACAAAACAGAGGCCAGATAAATTATTTATTACTAAACATTAGCAAAAAGCAAGGAATAAAAATAAAATTGGGTTGCCTCCCAACAAGCGCTATCGTTTAACGCCCCTAGCTAGGCATGAAAGTGAAGATAGATCTAGGTATTGCCATCTTTGGAAGGCAATCCATAAGTGGCTCTCATAATAGGTTCATAAGGTAATTTAATTTTCTTTCTATGGAAGTGTTCCATGCCTTTCCTTAACGGAAATTGGAACCTAATATTCCCTTCCTTCATATCAATAATTGCACCAATCGTTCTAAGGAAAGGTCTACCAAGAATAATAGGACAAGAAGGATTGCAATCTATGTCAAGAATAATAAAATCCACGGGCACATAATTCCTATTTGCAACAATAAGAACATCATTAATTCTTCCCATAGGTTTCTTAATAGTGGAATCCGCAAGGTGCAAGTTTAAAGAGCAATCATCAAAATCACGGAAACCTAGCAAATCACACAATGTCTTTGGAATCGTGGAAACACTAGCACCCAAATCACACAAAGCATAGCATTCATGATCTTTAATCTTATTTTTAATAGTAGGTTCCCACTCATCATAAAGTTTTCTAGGGATAGAAACTTCCAACTCAAGTTTTTCTTCATAAGATTGCATCAAAGCATCAACGATATGTTTGGTTAAGGCTTTATTTTGACTATAAGCATGAGGAGAATTTAGCACGGATTGCAACAAGGAAATACAATCTATCAAAGAGCAATTATCATAATTAAATTCCTTGAAATCTAAAATAGTGGGTTCATTAATATTTAAAGTTTTGACTTCTTCAATCCCACTTTTAACAATTTTAGCATCAAGATCTAAAGACTCCGAATTTTTGGAACGCCTTCTAGGTAAAGGTGGATCATATTCAGTCCCATCATTATCAAGATTCATATTACAAAACAAAGATTTAATAGGGGACACATCAATAACTTTTAGATCTTCATCTTTATCTTCCAAAAAAATTCCGGTTTAGCGGCCATCTTATTAACTAAGGTGGCTTGCTTATCCGAAACTTCAGCTATTAACTTCTCAAGATGAGCAATCTGAGATTTCAAACCATCAAATTCTTTAGACATATCATCGAGCTATTTATTCATATAACCCATAAAGCTTTTTTGTTCTTTAAGCTCATTTCTAAAGAAATTATTATGCTCAAATTGTAAGACCATAAAACTCCTGACGTTGCTTTCGATATCTTCTAACCTTTTAAGGTGAAGATCACCAAATCTAGATAGATCCATCGTGACAAGCAAGCAATCCGACACACAAGAAAACAAGAAACGAGCAAAAAGAGGCAAATAGAGAAAGAGAGGGAGGACGGAGAGAGAGAGGGCAAATAAAATAGCAAGGGTGAAGTGGGGGAGAGGAAAACGAGAGGCAAATGGCAAATAATGTAATGCGGGAGATAAGGGTTTGTGATGGGTACCTGGTATGTTGACTTTTGCGTAGACTCCCCGGCAACGGCGCCAGAAATCCTCTTGCTACCTCTTGAGCACTGCGTTGGTTTTCCCTTGAAGAGGAAAGGGTGATGCAGTAGAGCAGCGTAAGTATTTCCCTCAGTTTTTGAGAACCAAGGTATTAATCCAGTAGGAGGACACGCACGAGTCCTTCGCACCTACACAAACAAATAAACTCCTCACAACCAACGCGATAAAGGGGTTGTCAATCCCTTCACGGTCTCCTATGAGAGTGAGATCTGATAGATATGATAAGGTGATATTTTTGGTATTTTTATGATAAAGAGAAATAAAGATGCAAGTAAAATAAATGGCAAAGGAAATAACTAAGTATTGGAAGATTAATATGATGGAAAATAGACCCGAGGGCCATAGGTTTCACTAGTGGCTTCTCTCAAGAGCATAAGTATTACGGTGGGTGAACAAATTACTGTTGAGCAATTGACAGAATTGAGCATAGTTATGAGAATATCTAGGTATGATCATGTATATAGGCATCACGTCCGAGACAAGTAGACCGACTCCTGCCTGCATCTACTACTATTACTCCACACATCGACCGCTATCCAGCATGCATCTAGAGTATTAAGTTCAAGAGAACAGAGTAACGCTTTAAGCAAGATGACATGATGTAGAGGGATAAACTCATGCAATATGATATAAACCCCATCTTGTTATCCTCGATGGCAACAATACAATACGTGCCTTGCTGCCCCTACTGTCACTGGGAAAGGACACCGCAAGATTGAACCCAAAGTTAAGCACTTCTCCCATTGCAAGAAAGATCAATCTAGTAGGCCAAACCAAACTGATAATTCGAAGAGACATGCAAAGATAACCAATCATACATAAAAGAATTCACAGAAGATTCAAATATTGTTCATAGATAAACTTGATCATAAGCCCACAATTCATCGGTCTCAACAAACACACTGCAAAAGAAGATTACATCGAATAGATCTCCACAAAGAGATAAGAAGCCATCTAGCTAATAACTATGGACCCGTAGGTCTGAAGTAAACTACTCACACTTCATCGGACAGGCTATGGTGTTGATGTAGAAGCCCTCCGTGATCGATACCCCCTCCGGCGGAGCTCCGGAAAAGGCCCCAAGATGGGATCTCGTGGATACAGAAAGTTACGGTGGTGGAATTAGGGTTTTGGCTCCGTATCTGGTAGTTTGGGGGTACGTAGGTATATATAGGAGGAAGGAGTATGTCGGTGGAGCAACATGGGCCCCACAAGGGTGGAGGGTGCGTCTGTGGGGGTAGGCGCGCCCCCCTACCTCATGCATTCCTGGTTGATTGCTTGACGTAGGGTCCAAGTCCTCTGGATCATGTTCGTTCCAAAAATCACGTCCCTAAGGTTTCATTCCGTTTGGACTCCGTTTGATATTCTTTTTCTGTGAAACCCTAAAATAGGCAAAAAAAAACAACAATTCTGGGTTGGGCCTCCGGTTAATAGGTTAGTCCCAAAAATAATATAAGTGTATAATAAAGCCCAATAATGTCCAAAACAGGATATAATATTGCATGGAACAATCAAAAATTATAGATACGTTGGAGACGTATCATGCCCCCCTCCACAGAATTCCACCTCGGTCATATTGTTGTAGTGCTTAAGCAAAGCCCTGTGTCGGTAACTTCATCATCACCATCATCACGCCATCGTGCTGACGAAACTCTCCCTCGGCCTCAACTGGATCAAGAGTACGAGAGACGTCTCCGAGCTGAACGTGTGCAGATCACGGAGGTGTCGTGCGTTCGGTACTTAATCGGTTGGATCACGAAGACGTTCGACTACATCAACTGTGTTTCATAACGCTTCCGCTTTCGGTCTATGAGGGTATGTAGAAATACTCTCCCCCTCTCGTTGTTATGCATCTCCTAGATAGGTCTTGCGTGATCGTAGGATTTTTTTGAAATAATGCGTTCCCCAACACGGGAGCCAGGACGGAGTCGTCGGAGCCCGTCTCCATCGTGGTGTCGTCCTCGTCGTCGGAGACCTCGATCGAGCTAGCCAGAAAGTCGGCCTCGATCCTCCTGGCACGGCGGCTACGCTAGGCAGTGGCAAGGGCGGCCACCACGTGCTTCGTCTCCGGTGATAGACTGTCCCACGGTGCTTTCCCACTGGCGGTCATGGCGGATGTGGAGGAAAGGAGGAGGATGTGTTGTGCCTTGGAGATAGACGGGTGTGGCTGCCCTTAAATAGTGGATTTCGGTGAGGCCACGCGTCAATGCAGGACGCCGGAGTGGGTTTCTCGGGCGGCGAGCCTGCTTAATGGTGGTATACGAACGGACGGGGTATTGAACAAGCGTGGTAGATATATGTCATGTCCAGTCATGTGTCTTCGGCATTGAACAGGTGCGGACACCAAAGACATGTCGCAGGCGGCGCCCTCGGCCGGCGCACCGCTTCAATGGCGGAGGCAGTGAGAGGTCACGTCCGCCCTAAGTCGTCTTCAATGTTGAGCGGCGCGCTCTATAGCGGCATGAATGCGGGCAGCTGGCACAGAGCAGGAATGCGTGCGGGCGAGGAGGAGGTTTTTTTGTGATGTCCTGGATCCCATCTGGGACTCCGAACAACTTTCGGACTTTCCACTATTAATATCTCACTACTACCCTAGCACTACCGAACGTTAAGCGTGCGACCCTACGGGTTCAAGAATCATGTAGACATGATCGAGACTCCTCTCCGGTCCATAACCAATAGCGGGACCTAGATGCCCATACTAATTCCTACATATTCCACGAAGATCTTTATCGGTTGAACCATGATGTCAAGGATTCAGTTAATCCCGTATGCAGTTCCCTTTGTCCATCGGTATGTACTTGAAGGAAATATGCCCTAGAGGCAATAATAAAGTTGTTATTTTATATTTCCTTATTCATGATAAATGTCTATTATTCATGCTAGAATTGTATTGACTGGAAACCTTAATACATGTATGAATACATAGACAAAACACTGATTCCATAGTGAGCCTCTACTTGACTAGCTCATTGATCAAAGATGGTTAAGGTTTATTAACCATGGACATGAGTTGTCATTTGATAACGGGATCACATCATTAGGAGCATGATGTGATGGACAAGACCCATCCGTTAGCTTAGCATGTTGATCGTTCAGTTTTATTTCTATTGCTTTCTTCATGTCATATACATATTCCTTTGACTATGAGATTATGCAACTCCCGGACACCGAAGGAATACTTTGTGTGCTATCAAACGTCACAATGTAACTGGGTGATTATAAAGATGCTCTATAGGTATCTCTGAAGGTGTTTATTGAGTTCGCATAGATCGAGATTAGGATTTATCACTCCGAGTATTGGAGCGGTATCTCTTGGCCCTCTCGGTAATGCACATTATAAGAAGCCTTGCAAGCAAAGTGACTAATGAGTTAGTTACATGATGATGTATTACGGAACGAGTAAAGAGACTTGCCGGTAACGAGATTGAACTAGGTATGTGATGCGGCTTGAAGCTACATTGGTATTTCCCCAAAGAGGAAGGGATGATGTAGCACAGCGACGGTAGGTATTTCCATCAGTGATGAAACCAAGGTTATCAAACCAGTAGGAGAACCAAGCAACAATACGTAAACAGCACCTGCACACAAATAACAAATACTCGCAACCCGACGTATTAAAGGGGTTGTCAATCCCTTTCGGGTAACGTCGCCAGAAATTGGCAAACAGACGTGAATAAATTGTATTAGATTGATAGATCGAACGCCAAATAAAATAAATAAGAATAAATTGCAGCAAGGTATTTTTATATTTTTTTGGTTTAATAGATTTAAAAATAAAAGGCAAATAAAATAGATCGCAAAGTCAAATAATATGAGAAAGTGACCCGGGGGCCGTAGGTTTCACTAGTGGCTTCTTTCGAGAAAAATAGAAAATGGTGGGTAAACAAATTACTGTTGGGCAATTTATAGAACTTCAAATAATCATGACGATATCTAGGCAATGATCATTATATAGGCATCACGTCCAAGATTAGTAGACTGACTCCTGCCTGCATCTACTACTAATACTCCACACATCGACCGCTATCCAGCATGCATTCAGTGTATTAAGTTCATGAAGAAACGGAGTAATGAGATAAGAACGATGACATGATGTAGACAAGATCTATTTATGTAGAAATTGACCCCATTGTTTTATCCTTAGTAGCAACGATACATACGTGTCGGTTCCCCTTCTGTCACTGGGATCAAGCACCGTAAGATCGAACCCACTACAAAGCACCTCTTCCTATTGCAAGATAAATATATCAAGTTGGCCAAACAAAACCCAAATATCAGAGAAGAAATACAAGGCTATATGCAATCATGCATATAAGAGATCAAAGAAACTCAAATAACTTTCATGGATAAAAAGAGATAGATCTAATCATAAACTCAAAGTTCATCGGATTCTAAGAAACACACCGCAAAAGAGTTACATCATATGGATCTCCAAGAGACCATTGTATTGAGAATAAAACGAGAGAGAGGAAGCCATCTAGCTACTAACTATGGACCCGAAGGTCTACAAAGAACTACTCACGCATCATCGGAGAGGCACCAATGGAAGTGGTGAACCCCTCCGTGATTGTGTCTAGATTGGATCTGGTGGTTCTGGACTGTGCGGTGGCTGGAATTGATTTTCGTCGAATCCCCTAGGGTTTCTGAAATATTGGGGTATTTATAGAGTAAAGAGGCAGTCCGGGGGGGCACCCGAGGTAGGCACAACCCACCAGGGTGAGCAGCCCCAGGTGCTTCTTCGGCCCATTGGTTGTCTTCTGGTCCAAAAAAATACAGAAAAAGTTTCACTGTGTTTGGACTCCGTTTGATATTGATTACCTGAGATGTAAAAAACATTCAAAAAACAGCAACTGGCACTTGGCACTATGTCAATAGGTTAGTACCAAAAATGATATAAAATGACTATAAAATGATTATAAAACATCCAAGATTGATAATATAATAGCATGAAACAATCAAAAATTATAGATACGTTGGAGACGTATCAGCATCCCCAAGATTAATTCCTGCTCGTCCTCGAGTAGGTAAATGATAAAAACAGAATTTGTGATGTGGAATGTTGCCTAACGTGTCATATCGTATTCTTTTCTTTATAGCATGGACATTCGGACTTTTATATTGTTAAAAAGTAATAGTCTTGTTTTGACATGATAACTTAAATACTCAAGCATATCAACAAGCAACCATGTCTTTCAAAATATCAATGCTAAAATAAGCTATCCCTAGCCCATCATGCTCAATCATTGATCCATTCATGAAACGCACTCGCATATTAACTACACCCAATGCTCAAGTACGATCATAGTGCCTCCTAGTTGGTGCTTTTATAAGAGAAGATGGAGACTCAAATTCAAAAAAATTGCATAAAGTAAAAGAAAGGCCCTTTGTAGATGAAAGTAGGGATTTGTAGAGGTGCCAGAGCTCAAAGCAAAAATTGAGAGATAGAAACATTTTGAGAGGCATACTTTTCCCACCAACCAAAATGAATTAGAGTTCCCAACACTTTCCATGCTAGATATATCATAGGCGGTTCCCAAACAGAAATTAAAGTTTATTCCTTTTTCCACCATACTTTCACTTTTCATGGTTAACCGTATCCACGGGTGCCTTCCATACCAACACTTTCCAAGGAATTTATTATTTGACAACATAAAGTAAATTCATTTTTCATTTCGGGACTGGGCATCCCTAATACCTTTGCCTTACTCTCGTGCAATGACAAGTGAATAAACACTCATCATGAGAATAACACATCTAGCATGGAAAATATTAGCCACCCCTCACCGCCTCGCGAGCGGTACGAGCACACAAAAGAGAAATTTATTTTGAATATTAGTGATGGCACATACAAACTTGCTTAAAACAGCAAAAGAATACCGCATATAGGTGGGTATAGTGGACTCATGTGGCAAAAGTGGTTTAAAGGATTTTGGATGCACAAGTAGTGATCATACTCAGTGCAAAATGAAGGCTAGCAAAAGATTGAGAAGCGACCAACCAAGAAATGAATAATCTCATAAGCGAGCATTAAGCATAATTAACACCGAATAATGCACCACAAGTAGGATATAATTTCATTGCATGACTATTGACTTTCGTGCTTGCATAGGGAATCACAAACCTTAACACCAATATTCTTACTAAAGCATAATTACTCATCAAGATGACTCACATATCACATCATCATAACTCAAAACTATTACTAAGAAACAAGTTTATTTTGTCCAATGATCTTCATGAAAGTTTTTATTATATCCTTCTTGGATATCTATCACTTTGGGACTAATTTTCATGTGTTGCTTTTGATAAGCTCAAACAAATATAAGTGAAGATCATGAGCATAATATTTCTTTCTCTCAAATTAATTTAAGTGAAGCAAGAGAGAATTTCTTGAAAATTTTACTAACTCTCAAATAAATCTAAGTGAAGCAAGAGAGCATTTCTTCAAAAATACTAAAGCACACCATGCTCAAAAAGATATAAGTGAAGCACTAGAGCAAATCCATAGCTCATAAAAATTTAAGTGAAGCGTAGAGAGCAATTCTAACAAGTCATGGAATAATTTTGGCTCTCTCAAATAGGTGTGTCCAGCAAGGGATCAAGACTTAAAACAAAAAATAAAACAAGCAAAGACTCATATCATGCAGGACGCTCCAAGCAAAACACATAGTATGTGACGAATAAAAATATAGCTTCGAGTAAAATACCGATGGTCGTTAGAAGAAAGATGGGATGCCACTCGGGGCACCCCAAGCTTAGTTGCTTGCTCTCTTTGGATAATAGCTTGGGATGTCGGGGCATCCCCAAGCTTAGGCTATTCTTATCCCTTATTCCTTCATCCATCGTAAGATAACCCAAAACTTGAAAACTTCAATCATACAAAACTCAACAAAACCTTCGTGAGATCTGTTAGTATAAGAAAGCAAATCACTACTATAAGTATTGTATCAAACCAATTCATATTTTGTTCTTGCATTATATCTACTGTATTCCAACTTTTATATGGCAAAAACTCATCAAGTAAAACCATAGAATCATCAAAACAAGCACACGAATGCAAAGAAAACAGAATCTGTCAAAAACAGAACAGTCTGTAGCAATCTGGATATTTAGAATACTTCTGTAACTCCAAAAACTCTGAAAAAATAGGAAGACCTGGGCAATTTGTATATTAATCTTCTGCAAAAATAATTGGTATATTTATCATTTTCTGGTTAGAAATGAGAATTGTTTTCGTGATCCCAAAATTTTTTGTTTTTCAGCAAGATCAAACAACTATCACCCAAGAAGATCCTAAAGGCTTCTACTTGGCACAAACACTAATTAAAACACAATAATAACAGTAACATAATTTTGCTAACACTCAAGAACAGAAAGCAAAAACCCAACAAGCGCTATAGTTTTACACCCTTAGCTAGGCATAAAGCAAAGGATCTAAGTTTAATCATCCTTCTTCCTAATTTCCATAGAGATGTTTTCATCATGGGGTTTTGTAAAAACAACATAAAACATATTATCCATAGAAACCTTAGCACTATTAAGTTGCCCATTATCATAACCGTGTTGATTTCCGGCAACAATCCAAGAGTAACGTTGATTAACATTATTAAAAGCTTGTTGAATTACATCTAGAATGGGGGCTGCCTTTTTAAGATTCTCATCAAAGATTTTATTATCCCCAAGGAAATGTCTTAACGCATAATCACTATTGTAAAGAATTTCATCTATTACGGGTTTTTCATGATTCATACCATAAAAATCAAAGATCTCCCTAGCTTCCCATATGGTATAGTCAAACTCATTCATAAGAACGAGAGTGGCCAACTTTCTAGCCTTAGGATTCTTCATAACGGGGAGCTCAAAAGACAATCTTTGCAAAGTAGGATGGGTACGGATAAATTTACTTTCAAGTTTCAGAACTAGTGCTGAAATAGCATCCGCATAAGATCTAGTACTTCTAAGTATAGGAGCATCATCAAGACTTAGATTTCCCACACAATTGAAAAATTCTTGGATACATTCCTTTCCCATAACATTCCCTTGCCCCATGATAAAAGTTTTAGCATCCAGATCGCCCGTACGTCCAATCTTAGGAGTTAGGCCATCATCTGTTGTGCCATACTGAATCACTCATGATTGCCAACAAAAGATAGATCTGACGAGAAAAGGGCGAACGAAAAAGAGGGTGAATAAAACAGCAAATTTTTGTGAAGTGGGGGGAGAGGAAAACAAGAGGAAAATGGCAAATAATGTAAATTGTGAGGAGATGAGATTCGTGATTAGGAACCTGGTATATGTAGATGATCCTCCCCCACAACGGTGTCAGAAATTCCTTTTGATGCGGCTTGAAACTACGTCGGTATTTCCCCAAAGAGGAAGGGATGATGCAACACAACGACGGTAGGTATTTCCCTCAGTGATGAAACCAAGGTTATCAAACCAGTAGGAGAACCAAGCAACAATACATAAACGGCACCTGCACACAAATAACAACTACTCGCAACCCGACGTATTAAAGGGGTTGTCAATCCCTTTCGGGTAACGGCACCAGAAATTAGCAAACAAACGTGAATAAATTGTAGTAGATTGATAGATCGAACGCCAAATAAAATAAATAAGAATAAATTGCAGCAAGGTATTTTTGTATTTTTGGGTTTAATAGATCTGAAAATAAAAGGCAAAATAAAATAGATCGCAAAGGCAAATAATATGAGAAAGAGACCCGGGGGCCGCAGGTTTCACTAGTGGCTTCTCTCGAGAACAATAGAAAACGGTGGGTAAACAAATTACTGTTGGGCAATTGATAGAACTTCAAATAATCATGACGATATCCGGGCAATGATCATTATATAGGCATCACATCCAAGATTAGTAGACCGACTCCTGCCTGCATCTACTACTATTACTCCACACATCGACCGCTATCCAACATGCATCTAGTGTATTAAGTTCATGGAGAAATGGAGTAATGGAATAAGAACGATGACATGATGTAGACAAGATCTATTTATGTAGAAATAGACCCCATCATTTTATCCTTAGTAGCAACAATACATACGTGTCGGTTCCCCTTTTGTCACTGGGATCCAGCACCGTAAGATCGAACCCACTACAAAGCACATCTTCCCATTGCAAGATAAATAGATCAAGTTGGCCAAACAAAACCCAAATATCAGAGAAGAAATAGGAGGTTATAAGCAATCATGCATATAAGAGATCAAAGAAACTCAAATAACTTTCATGGATAAAAAGAGATAGATCTGATCATAAACTCAAGTTCATCGGATTCTAAGAAACACACCGCAAAAGAGTTACATCATATGGATCTCCAAGAGACCATTGTATTGAGAATAAAACGAGAGAGAGGAAGCCATCTAGCTACTAACTACGGACCCGAAGGTCTACAAAGAACTACTCACGCATCATCGGAGAGGCACCAATGGAAGTGGTGAACCCCTCCATGATAGTGTCTAGATTGGATCTGGTGGTTCTGGACTCTGTGGTGGCTGGAATTGATTTTTATCGACTCCCCTAGGGTTTATGGAATATTGGGGTACTTATAGAGTAAAGAGGGGATTTGGGGGCACCTGAGGTGGGCACAACCCACCAGGGCACGCCTGGGCCTCCAGGCGCGCCCTGGTAGGTTGTGCTCCCCTCGGAGCAGCCCCCAGGTGCTTCTTTGGCCCATTGGTTGGATTCTGGTCCAAAAAAACCACAAAAAGTTTCGCTGCATTTGAACTCCGTTTGATATTGATTACCTACGATGTAGAAAACATGCAAAAAAACAGCAACTTGCACTTGGCACTATGTCAATAGGTTAGTACCAAAAAATGATATAAAATGATTATAAAACATCCAAGATTGATAATATAACAACATGGAACAATAAAAATTATAGATACGTTGGAGACGTATTAGTATGAAGATACCGACGATCGAATCTCGGGCAAGTAACATACTGATGACAGAGGGAATAACGTATGTTGTCATAACGGTTCGACCAATAAGGATCTTCGTAGAATATGTAGGAGCCAATATGAGCATCCAGGTTCCGCTATTGGTTATTGACCGGAGAGGTGTCTCGGTCATGTCTACATAGTTCTCGAACCTGTAGGGTCTGCACGCTTAACGTTCGATGATGATTTAGTATTATACGAGTTATGTGATTTAGTGACCGAATGTTGTTTGGAGTCCCGGATGAGATCACGGACATGACGAGGAGTCTCGAAATGGTCGAGAGGTAAAGATTGATATATAGGATGATAGTATTTGGACACCGGAAGTGTTTCAAATAGTATCGGGTATTTATCGGAGTACCGGGGGGTTACCAAAACCCTCGGGGGGAATAATGGGCCTTATGGGCCATAATATGGGAGCACACCAGTCCACAAGGGGTGGTGCACCCCCCTTTAGTCAGGAGTCCGAATAGGAGAAGGAGGGGGGGTTCGGCCCCCCTTTCCTTCCTCCTTCCCTCTTCCCTTTTCCCCCTTCCGGTAATAAGGAAAGGGGGCGAATTGGCATAGGACCCCAAGTAGGATTCCTCCTACTTGGGGCGCCCCACGGCTGCTCCCCTCCCCCTCCCACCTATATATACGTGGGGAGGGGGCGCCTAGAACACACACCAACATCTGTTAGCCGTGTGCGGTGCCCCCCTCCACAGATACACCCTCGGTCATATTCTCGCGGTGCTTAGGTGAAGCCCTGCGCGGATCAATTCAGCATCACCGTCACCACGCCGTCGTGCTGACGGAACTCATCTTCTTCTTCGACACATTTTCTGGATCAAGAGGATGAGGGACGTCATTGAGTTGAACATGTGCAGAACTCAGAGGTATCGTACGTTCGGTACTTGATCGGTCGGAACAAGAAGAAGTTCGAGTACATCAACCGCATTGTTAAACGTTTCTGCTTTCGGTCTACGAGGATACATAGACACACTCTCCCCCTCTCGTTGCTATGCATCTCCTAGATAGATCTTGCATGAGCGTAGGAATTTTTTTAAAATTACATGCTACATTTCCCAACATTACTTGCCCGAGATTCGATCGTCGGTATCTCAATACCTAGTTCAATCTCGTTACCGGCAAGTCTCTTTACTCGTTCATAATACAAGATCCCGTGGCTAACTATTTAGTCACATTGCTTGCAAGCTCATTGTGATGTTGTATTACCGAGTGGGCTCAGAGATATCTCTCTGTCACACGGAGTGACAGATCCCCACAGTCTTGATCCATGCCAACCCAACAGACACCTTTGGAGATACCTGTAGAGCATCTTTATGATCACCCAGTTACGAAGTGACATTTGATAGCACACAAGGTATTCCTCTGGTGTCCGGGAGTTGCATGATCTCATGGTATAAGGAATAGATACTTGACATGAAGAAAGCTTCTTTGGTCAACGAGCTAGCCCAGTAGAGGCTCACTAGGGACATGTTGTTGTCTATACATCCACATATGTATTTGAGTTTCCAATCAATACAATTATAGCATGGATAATAAACGATTATCATGAACAAGGAAATATAATAATAACCACTTTATTATTGCCTCTAGGGCATATTTCCAACAATGACACCCTTGGCGTGCTCGACGTCCACTAAGAGCTTCGACGCCCCGACCTACTCCGGCGTCCAGATCCCCGACATGTCCCTAAATGACGAAAAATCCTTGTTCTGCCGCGCAAACGCTACACGAGTGTTCTTGATGATGATGAGGCCGCCGGGGTCGCGTGGTGAGAGGAGGAAGTGATGGGGAACATTGCATGAAAATCAAAAAAATTCCTATGAAACGCCCAAGATCTATCTATGGAGTGTCATAGCAATGAGAGGTGAGTATGTCTACGTATCCTTGTAGATCGGAAGCGTTAGCATCGTAACACGGTTGATGTAGTCGTACTTGTCGCGATCCAATCACGATCTAGTGTCGAATGGATGGCACCTCCGAGTTTAGCACACGTACGGCTTGGTGGCGTCCTCTCCTCTTGATCCAGCAAGCGAGGGAGAGGAGGTAGATGAGATCTGAACTAACACGATAGCATGGTGGTGGTAATGGCAGCGGAACACCGACAGGGCTTCGTCAAGCACTGACGCGGATCGAGGTGGAGGCTTATCGGGAGAGAGAGAGGAGGCTTGGGTTTTTTGTGTCCTGACCTTGCGCCCCTCCCCACAATATATAGGGGTATGGGAAGGCTGGGGTTTCAGCCCTAGCCCATCCTCCAAGGAGGGGAGGTGTCTTGCCTCCCAAGGCAAGTGGGCCCCCTCCTACTTAGGGTTTCTCCTTCCCAGGCGCATGGGCCTTGTAGGCGCCGGTTCCCTTGGCCCAGTAAGGCTAGGACGCCCGCTACAACCCATGCTACTATATGGGACGCGGTGGACCCCTCCGAGTACTTCTGGACCCCTTCGGAACCTTCTGGTGACTTCCCCATACAATACTGAAAAAACGGACTTTTTCCCGGAATCATGACAACAACTTTCCATATATAAATCTTTACCTCTGAACCATTCCGGAGCTCCTCATGACATTTTGGATCCCATCCGAGACTCCGAACAACCTTCGGACTTTCCACTATTAATATCTCAATACTACCCTAGCACTACCAAACGTTAAGCGTGCGACCCTACGAATTCGAGAATCATGTAGACATGACCGAGACTCCTCTCCGGTCACTAACCAATAGCTAGCCTGGATACCCATATTGATTCCCACATATTCAACGGAATTCTTTATCAGTTGAACCAAGATTTCAAGGATTCAGTTAATCCTGTATACAATTCCCTTTGTCCGGCGATATATTACTTGCCCGACTGACAAGGAAGCTAATTGATGACAATGAGCTTTGCTCATGGTGCGACGACGGTAGATGTAAGAGGAAGAAGAGTTCGGTCCCCTAGGGATTTGAATGTATTTTCAGTTTCTATATGTGTGTTTTTAAGGGCATGTGCTATTTTATATAACATGAATGCTATTCCGCTGACATTCGCTAGGAGGGGATGGGAAATCAAACATTTCTTAAGGCAGTTAATATTGTTGCGAGTATAACAAATTTAGTTTGCAAGCACGGCAAATCCTAATAAAAACTAAACAATGATTGCCGACTAAATTTGTCATCTTCGGCCAACATAAATTGCTATACAAGCCATTCGCAATTACCATGCTTCCCGGCTGATGTTCGCTGATTAAGTCGGTCCTTTATATAATGACCTTTGGCCTTCTCCGTTGGTAAAAGGAAAAGGTCCTGACTGAATCTACCACGTCGTTCCACGAACATATGCTCCCCGACAAAAACATCTCCTTCTTGCCAACTTGCGATCTCTCTTTTCCCCTTTGTGACCCCAGGTTTTTGTTGTAGAATCAACTTTGATGATTTTGGTAAGACTCGCGCACAAGTTGAATGGAAGCCCGCCTAATCCGCCAACCGGTCCGCCGTGACTAATCAGGCTGACGTGGGATGATTTGAACTAGCACGAACGAACGCAACTGCCAGGCCGCTTAATCTGCTGTTTGGCGGACAAAGCTGTGCCTAGCCGCCAAGTTCATGTATAGCATCCCATCGACCAGCGCAAATCTCTCCATATATATATGTGGATCCAATCAATCCAATCACACTCCCATCAATTTTGCCGATGACCAACCTCACAAGTGTCGCCGATTCTCAGGGTCGAGAGTGACGGCGAATATGGGACCGGACATGATTTTGCCGATTGACCAATAATGCATCAGTCGTTTGGCACCTTGGTAGGCCGGCGGTCGCAGTCGCAACTCCGAACCACACCTCTCCGATCCTAGCCGATCCGTGAAAGCACCGCAGCGACGAGCGGCGGCGGCAGCCTCACGATCGATCGCGTCGCGGAATGGCCACATGTTGCCCTGCTGCCAGCCGCGTCGCGCGCGACGGCCATGGAATGGATCCAGCGCCTCGTGCCCACGTCCCTCTCGCCGCCTGCACAGCCACATTCTCGCCATACCGCGCGTGCGTGGCGCTATCAGTAGTTCAGTAGCTCAGTACTGGCCGGGGCCGATGAGATGATCTGTCACGGGGAATCTTAGAAGCTCAATTATTTCCCGTTGTTTAGTGGCTCGTGTTGGAGTAGCAGGGGGTTTTCGTTAGGTTTGGACTTTGGAGGCAGCCGCTTAATCACGCAATGGTGATTGGTGAGAGGAGAGGGACGATGCATGGAGCGAGAGGCCCACGTGTGGCTTGCTGAATGCGCATGTCCCCTTGCAGCATATTCCGTCGGATCCATCAACATATTTTCCTTCCCAAACGCTGGGTTTTTTTTTAGCATCGGTACAGACACAAGCGCTCATATACACGCGCATATACTCATCTCTATGAACGCACACACGCACACCCTACCCCTATGAGCACCTTCGAGAGACTGAGCCGGCATATCATCTTGAGATTTACGAAGTCACCGTAGGCGCCTCGTCGTCGACGGGAACGTCTCCTCCCACTGAAAGCGCATCGCCGGAAATCCTGAAATAAATCCAGGAATAATGCGAGCACCAGAATTTGGACCCTAGTGGGTTGGGGATACCACTGTCCATCTAACCATCTCAACCACAGGTTGGTTCGCCAAACGCTGGGTTTTTCCTTTCTTTGTCCAACCGGAATTTCCCCCTTTTCATTACTTTTATGACGGAAATACAACAAGAAAGCGAGCTCAAGCTTTAAAAGAAACATTTTGTCTAATTCACATCTAGATGTTTTTTAAAAATGTCACATATAAGCTCTCATAAATATATAATGCAACAACAAGAAACAAAAAAAAACTAAGAAAAAAAAGACCACAAATAGAGTGGACATGATCTTAGATGTGACATAACTATGTCACGTCTAGATGTGTCCTAGACAGACCCGGTGTGTCTAGGGCACATCTAGATGTGCCCTAGTTATTGCACATTTAAGTGAGTGAATCAAGCACAAAGAAAGAAAAAAAGGAATTATCCACACGAATGTTGACGTAAGATCAATGACATAGGACTTAGGTGGTGTTTGGTTCTATAGTCCTAGGACTTTTTCTAGTCTCAACTAAAAAGTCCCTAGTCCCTAAAAAGTCCCTTCCTGTTTGTTTTCAGAGACTAAAAAGTCCCTGGTCCCTTCCTAGAGGTTATTAAATGACCATGTTGCCCATAGTATATAGAAAAATAACAACCAACAACATCATGGGGTGGCGGGCCAATGGGTGCATGAAGGGGCATTGTTGGAAAAGTCCCAAAAAGTCCCAAAAGACTCTCCTTGAGAGTCTTCTTCATTTAGTCCCAAATGCCTAATTTAGTTCCTAAAAAGTCTCTCCCGTTTGATAAAAAAGTCTTTAAGAGGGACTTTTTCTAGTCCCTACACAAAAAAGTCCCTGGAAACAAACACCCCCTTAGATGTGCAATACTTATGGCACATCTAGATGTGCTTTAATAAAACTGATAAGAAAACCCGGTGTACAAAAGTCACATGCCCGCAATCAAAGTGATTTTCCTATCCACGTGAATGACTCGCTACGTCTATATCTCGCTTATTGCCAGATGTACAAAAGTGCTCGCCTTCAGTCTAATGGGAAGTGGGTTCGAACCTTTTATGGAGCAATTTGAACCTGTTTTATGAACCTTTCAGATGGTATTTTTTAAGGGAATCTTTCAGACGGTTTTGGGAAGGCTCCGCCCCATTTTTTGTTTTTCTTCTTTTTTCTGTCGGTTTATGGCTGTTTTAGGTTTTCCAATTTCGTTTTTCCTTGAGCTTTTCTTATTTTTATTTTTTATTTTTCATATTTTCCTTTTGGCGGCATTTTCACAAATACATGTTAATGTTTTATTACATGTCAAATTTTTTTCAGATACATGTTGATTTATTTAAATATATGTTTTAAATGGACGTTGAACCTTTTTACACACTTGTTCTATGCATGTTAAATATTTTTCAGACATAAGTTGAACATTTTTCAAACACTCGTTGAACATTTTTGAAGTATATGTCGAACCTTGTTTTGAATGCACATTGATCCTCTAAAAAAATATGCATACTTAAAAAAAATAGTACACGTTCGATATTTTTCAGAGACATCTTCAAATTTTTTCAAATATATGTTTTAAATGCACATTGAACCTTTTTAAACAGTTATTCTATGCATGTGAAATATTTTTTTGAATACACATTAAATATTTTTCAGACATAAGTTGAACATTTTTCAAACACTCGTTGAACATTATTTTAGTACATGTTGAACCTTGTTTTGAATGCACATTGAGCATTTTTTTAAAAGATGCACATTTTACTTTGTTTTAATATACACTAAACATTTTTCATACACATGTTGATTTTTTTCAAATACATGTTTTAAATGCACGTCAACCCTTTTTAAACACTTTTTCTATGCATTCCAAATATTTTTCGAATACATGCTAAATATTTTTCAGACATAAGTTGACCATTTTTCAAACACTCATTGAAAAAAATACATGTTGAACCTTGTTTTGAATGCATATTAAGCATTTAAAAAAGATGCACGTTTAACATTATTTTAGTACATGCTAAACATTTTTCAGACACATGTTGAATATTTTTAGAATACACGGTGAACATTTTTCAAATACACATCGAACATTTTTCTAATTACACGGTGCACCTTTTAATGCATGTACAAAAACATTCTTTTACATCAACGAACATTATTTACAAACATGAACATTTAATATTTTCGAACACGTGTATTTTATGCAAAATAATAGATAAAACCAAGAAATATATAGAGAAAACCAGAAAAGAGAAGAAAATAAATAAGGACGGGGTGTTGGATTAGCTCGCTGCCTTTTATTTTTAGAAGAAGTGCATTCCTAGCCGCTTTTGCCGATCCTTTTTTCTCTTCTTTAGGCCTAATGGGTAGCTAGATTTTTTCTATTTTTAGGGCAAGTAAAAAAAAACATGTACATTGTAACTCGCTTCCTCGGAGGAGAGCAGACATTTTTTTTTGAAATCCTGGTTCCACTTTATTCAACAACAATGGTCAGAGGAATTGATACAAGATCGTGTGGTACATCGAGCCACACATCTCTACCAGGATATAGGAATAAAGAAAATTTTAGTAAACTATCAGCTTGGAATTTCTACTCTAAAAAAATTTACAAACCTCAAAGTCGTTTGTTGTAGCATTCACTTCCATCACCACTGCTGCATTAGGTCTTGTACAATGGGAGATGCTTAAAGGGGTGCTTAGAAAAATAAACCGAGATTTTCTAAAGCACCGGTGTCTATTTCTACAGAAGAGACGCTTAGTTAAGTATCTACTCTGTACAAATAAGCATCGGTGCTTAAGAAAAGCCTGGTTTATTTCTCTAAGCACCTTCCCTAAGCATCTCCCATTGTATAAGGCCTTAGCTCTGCTAGCGAAGGTAGTATGTCAGGAGGACGCCTGTGGTGGTCTCCTGAGAGCCTTCATGCATCCGTAGTTGGCCTCCATGAGAATTGAATCAACCAGTGCCAATACTTCGGTGGTGGCGCTGTCGAACACGCAGTTGTTCCTTAGCCGCCAAATGTGCGACATCATCAAGATGATGAGAGAATGCCGCCCTTAACCATCATATTCCGCAGCCGACTCGAACCAGCCGTCAAAATTTTCTTTCGGGCTCGGGACATAGAGGACTGCGGCGAGGTCTGGTTAAGCACCTGGTGCCATACCTGCCTGACATGATCCATGAGGATATGGTACATTGATTCCGCGGACTGATCACAGAGGGGGCACGCCGGTGGGTGTGGCAGACCTCAACACTGGAGTTGACTGGCAGTTCATCACCTATTCAGTGTAGCAAGCCGTGCAAAAACTTTGCAATTGACGGGCACTCATCCATCCCAGTTTGCACGCCAATTGATCCTCGATGACTAGCTATGGACGTCGAGGATCAGTTCATTTGGAACCTGTCCTGTGGACAGTACTTAGCGTGCTTGGCGTACAACGATTTACTTGCTGGCACGGTCAAAACCACCACTTCCTGTGCAATCTGGGATCGGTGAGCTCCCCTTAATATCAAAGTTTTTGCATGGCTTGCTACATTGAGTCGTGCTGGAGTGCCGATCAACTTGAGATTAGTTAAGGACATTACTTGGCTAAACGAACAGGGGAGGCAGCTCTTTATTTCTGAATGAAATTATGCACAGAACAACCCGAGAAACTCTCTTTTTTCTCATGAGACTATGACAAAAATCAGCGATATTATGAGTGCATAAGGGAATTACCAATATTATTAGATCCGCATCCATAGATTTTTTTTGAGGAGATGTGTGCGCGCTATCACGTTTCTAGCCTTGGCCCATTACTTGCGCTAGCAGCGACCCCTTGTTACGACTCTCTACAAGCGAGAAATAGCAGCACCCCATCATTACGGACATCCGAAAGGGTGCAATGTTTGCCCAATATCCTGTTATTTGCTCATAGGGAAGGACGGGTTTCCTTTTTCTTTTTTTCTTTTTACATCCTTTTTTTTCAAAAAAAAACATTCAACCATTTTACTTTTGCCTCCATTAGTTTTTATCATTTAGATTTTTTACAGGTTTCTTCTTTTTCGAGATTTTCAACTGATTTGTTCTGTTTGTTTGTTTTGTTTCTTTGTCCTCGTCTTCTTAGCTTTTTTATTCTTTTCAA
Source organism: Triticum urartu (assembly GCF_003073215.2). Lineage (NCBI taxonomy): Eukaryota > Viridiplantae > Streptophyta > Magnoliopsida > Poales > Poaceae > Triticum > Triticum urartu. Next base: position 616,162,349 of record NC_053026.1, on the reverse strand, counting down.
TTTATATTTTAATACATGATTTTAAAAATTATGTTACTTTTAAGAAATTTGTAACTTTAGAAAAAATCATGAGTATCTTCTTCAATGATATTCAATAGTCGAAGAAATGTGCATGGTCTTTGTGAGCAACTGATTTTCTCTATTTTTCCCTCCAGAACAAAAGGCCCAGGTGATGCATGAGCAAGCGCAAATGGACGCACTCTTGGAAAGCTCACTTGAGAGGTTTTTTTTCCTCTTTCGTTTTTTTGAAGAAAAAAAAGGTTGTTGGATGAATTTTTCTTCAGTTTTCCTATTTGGTATTTTGAAAAAATGTTCGATGTTTCCTATTTGATACCTATTAAAAACATTTACGATACACTAGAAAAAGTTCAACTTGTATTAAAAAGGCGGCCGCCCTAACTTTTTTAAAAAGTTCACGATATATTAGAAAATAAATTTCATATTCCCTCAATTCCATATTATAAGGTGTATTGGTTTTCGTGCAAGTCAACCATTTGAATGTTTGACCAAGATTATAGAATAAACTAACAACATCTGCAATACCCAATAGATAAAGTATGAAACTACTATTCATGATGTATCAAATGATATAAATTTTGTATTATGAACATTGATATGTTTATCTCAAAATTCGGTCCAACATGCACTCATTTGACTTTTGAAAAAAAACAAATACACCTTATATTTAAAAACTTGAGCATATATTGAAAAATCTGCTGTCTATTAAAAACAAATTAATTGTATAATAGATAAATGTTTGGTGTGTATTAGAAAAATAGAGGTGCATTTAAGAAAATTAAAATAAAGGGGAAAATCTAAAATAGAAAAAGAACCGAAACAAAAAATTAAAAAAATATCAAAACAAAACCAACAGAAAAATTGAAGAGATGATTGTGAAGCAGCTTATGAATGAACAAAACCAAACCCGAACTGGGTCGGCCCAATTTTTACCGCCCATGGGTGTCTCGCCATCTATTTGCCGCTCCGAGCGGCAAATATGATCCATCCAAAAAGTGTTTTTGTTTATCGTGAGTCGAACAAGTTGTTGGGCCGCCCCGTCCACCGATATATCTCCCATCGTGTTCCATTTATAATCTTAGCTGGACAAAAAGATCGTGTATCAGCTTAGCGAACACAAAAAAGGAAACCCGAACTGGGTTGACTCGCGAATTAACATGTGGTTGAGTTGGTTAGGTGAACAGTGGTATCCCCAACTCATCAGGGTTTAAATTCTGGTGCTCGCATTATTCCTGTATTTATTTCAAGATTTTCAGCGATGCGCTTTCAGTGGGAGGAGACGTTCTCGTCGACGACGGGGCGCCTACGGTGACTTCGTAAATCTCAAGATGATATGCCGGCTCAGTCTCTCGGAGGTGCTCATAAGGGTAGGGTGTGATGTGTGCGTTCATAGGGGTGAGTGTATGCGCGTGTATATGAGCGCTTGTGTCTGTACTGATACTCAAAAAAAAAGAACTGGGTTGACTCAAATTTCATGCCGGCAAGTGTCGCCTATCTATTTGCCGCTGCGAGGGAAAATGTGATCCAACAACAAAAAATTCCTTTTTTTTTATGAGACGAATGGGTTATCAGGAAACCCTATTTTCCGCTCTTTGCGACAAGTTGGCGCTGTTTCGTAGAAGGGATGGACCGACCGTTCAGGGTTTGGTCGTCCCGTTTAGCGTTTCAGTGATACTGGTTTTGGGAACCTTTTATGATGATTCTAGATGTGTTTTTTTCCGTTTTTGGGAACCTTCTAGTAGGTTCCTGAAACTGGGTTTTTCTTTTTCTTTTTAGTTATCTTTCATATTTCTCTTCTTTTCATTTTTTCTTTTCTTTTTTCTGTTTTTGCCTTTTATATTTTCTTTTTTATTTTTCGAAATTAATTTAAATTCCAAAAAATGATTTTTTCACATATTCCAAAAAAGTTAGAATTTCAAATTTTGTTTGCTTCTTTCGAAAAAATGTTCAAAATTTCTTAAAAAATTAGAATTTAGAAAAATGTTCCCTTTTAAAATTTTATTCAAAAAATGAAAATGTTCAAGAACTTCAATACAAATGTTCCATTTTTAATAGTTGTTCGCATATTAAAAAAATATTCTTGATTCATTTTTTTAATATTCAAAACATGTTCGCATTTTGAAACTTTGTTGAAAAATTCAAAAATCTTCGACAACTTCATAAATTGTTCCTATTTTCAAAATTTGTTCACAAATTCAACAAATGCTACCGTTTCAGAAATTTCTTACGAAAATTTAAAAATCTTCATGTTTAAAAATTCGCTAATTCAAAAATTGTTTTGAACTTTTGTAGGAAAAAATATAAATTGGAATATGTTAACGTTTTCAAAAAAATCTTGTTTTTCAAAAAATGGTTTGCATTTTCAACAAATTGTTCATAATTTCAAAAAATATTCACCTATTTAATTTTGTTCCTTTTTTGTAAAGATAATGAGCTTCCCAAATAATGTTCACGTTTCAAAAAAACCACATTCGAAATTTTAGTAAAAGATCAAATCTGCAGCGGCTTATGGTTCATATATACCGGGCTGCCTTTTTGGACACTAAATCTGAGGTTGTTCTTGTTTTTATGTTTTACGTTGTCGTTAGGTTCTTTAATTTTCACGCTGCAAACTTTGCATAAAAGCTAGCAACTTGCGGTGGCTAGCGAAGGCGCGTAACTAAGAGAGGTCGTGTGTTTGATTCCTATATCGCTAGCGTGTTGTTCTTTTTGCGAGTTTCCACCTCGCGACGGAGGAGCCACAGCAAATGGACGGGCCCAGGTGAGCTGCCATGTGCGAAACAGCGACTCCTTACCGCAATAAGCGGCGTAAGCTCCCAGTGTGTGTCTTTATTTGCTTTAAAATATTACAGTATATACGTAGACGCTTACATACATTCAGTGTTTTCAAGAAATTTCATTGTAATTCTTAGTCATAGGAGTTACTTTGTATTTTAAAAAATAGGATCTTAGGTCCAAATCAGTGTGCTTGTAATTGTTACGAGTATGAATAAAGTTACGTGCGTTTAAAAAAAACACTCACTCTTATAACACACATACGCTATCTCTATGAAAACCTCCGAGAGACTAAGTCAGCGGGTCCTTAGATTTAGAAAGTCACCACAGGCTCCTCGCCATCGATGAAATATCGTCTTCTACTGAAAGAATTTTCCATCTTTATAAGACACCAAAACGTCAAACATGTGGTTTGTGTTAAGCTTCATACACTAGTCAACGCAACCAAAAGTCCGAACTAATGAAAAGGGCTAGGAAATCCACATATACACTTCAACACCTCCTTCCATGTGTGACACAGAAAGACAACACGTGGATAGACTTAGAGGTATGGCTCAAGAGGCCTATACGTGGACACAAACGGGGGACACAATAATTTTTGGATAAATTGCGAAAGCCAGGACTTGAACTCAAGAACCTTGGGCTCTGATACCATGTTAAGCTTCATGCACTAGCCAACCCAACCAAAAGTCCGAACTGATGAAAATGACTTGGCAATCAACATATACACTTCAACAGTTTGATCCCTATGGGTTAGGATATCACTACTCTACTAACCATCCAACTAGAGATTGGTTTATTGGCCTAGGCTGTGATATTCTATATTCGGAAGAAACAAGTACGACACAAAGGTATGAGAAGAACCCATGAATTTCACAAAAAAAATTCTAGAAAATTATCCATTTGTCAATGCGATCAAAGACCAAGGGCTTGATTGATTTAATGGGTTTTCATAGAATTTTTAGAGCATTTGAATCCTTAAAGAGTTTTCTAATGTTATTTTTTGTGTGAAAATATCAGATCTATCGTAAAAGTTCACCGAAAGTACAAAGCATCTCAAACATAATAAAAATTATATCTAGATTCTGAGACCACCGAATGGTCACTACTGGTGGCAGACGAGAGCCTATGCTCTTCTTTCGCTGCTCCCCTACCAGAGACGGTTTGATCTTATCGATGAAAGCTAGGAAATCTTTGTGCATGTCCCTAAGGACCACCACCCTAGAGCCGCTATCATCACCGTTGAACCCTTGAATAGACCAGAAGCACCTGCCACCAAATCTCGCCATGGGATGAGAGACCCTAACCTGACCATCCCAAGGCGACGATTGGAATCTACGTTGGAGCTACGTCAATTATGTTCAAAATGAACTCGATGAGGATTGGGGCCCGAGAGACAAACTCGAAGAAGGGTCGCCGCCCTTCCGAGCGCCGCACCTACGAGGACTTAAAAACCCTAACCTTAACTACTAACTGCAGTAGAGGCACCGGGATTCCCGTCCCTACCTGATGGGGTCACCTACTACTGGCAGGGTCAAGGACCTGACATCTAAGGGCCCACCTAGGTGAAGGAAATATGCCATAGAGGCAATAATAAAGTTGTTATTTTATATTTCCTTCTATCATGACAAATGTTTATTATTCATGCTAGAATTGTATTAACCGGAAACTTGATACATGTGTGGATACATAGACAAAACACAGTGTCCCTAGTAAGCCTCTACTAGACTAGCTCGTTAATCAAATATGGTTAAGTTTCCTAACCATAGACATGTGTTGTCATTTGATGAACAGGATCACATCATTAGGAGAATGATGTGATGGATAAGACCCATCCGTTAGCTTTGCATAATGATCGTTAAGTTTTATTGATATTGCCCTCTTCATGACTTATACATATTCCTTTGACTACGAGATTATGCAATTCCCGGATACCGGAGGAATACCTTGTGTGCTATCAAACGTCACAATGTAACTGGGTGATTATAAAGATGCTCTACGGGTATCTCCAAAGGTGTTTGTTGGGTTGGCATAGATCGAGATTAGGATTTGTCACTCCAAGTATCGGAGAGGTATCTCTAGGCCCTCTCGGTAATGCACATCATGACAAGCCTTGCAAGAAATGTGACTAATGAGTTAGTTATGGGATGATGCATTACGGAATGAGTAAAGAGACTTGCCGGTAACGAGATTGAACTAGGTATGAAGATATCGACGATCGAAACTCAGGCAAGGAACATACCGATGACAAAGGGAATAATGTATGTTGTCATTATGGTACGACCGATAAAGATCTTCGTACAATATGTGGGAACCAATATGAGCATCCAGGTTCCGCTTTTGGTTATTGACCAGAGAGGTGTCTCGGTCATGTCTACATAGTTCTCGAACCCCTAGGTTCTGCATGCTTAACGTTCGATGACGATTTGTATTATATGAGTTATGTGATTTGGTGACCGAATGTTGTTCGGAGTTCCAGATGAAATCACAGACATGACGAGGAGTCTTGAAATGGTCGAGAGGTAATGATTGATATATTGGATGATAGTATTCGGACACCGGAAGTGTTTCGGGATGTATCGGGTACATATCGGAGTACCTGGGGGGTTACCGGAACCCCCCGGGGGAAGATATGGGCCATATGGGCCATAGGAGGCACACCAGCCCACAAAGGGGTGGCACGCCCCCTATAGGGAAGGAGGCCGAATAGTACTAGGAGAGGGGGCGGCGCCCCCCTTTCCTTCTCCCCCCTCTCTCTTTCCCCGTTTCCCCCTCCAGTAAAAGGAAAGGGAGGGGGGCGAATCCAACTAGGAGCCCAAGTAGGATTCCTCCTACTTGGGCGCACCTAGGGCCGGCCTCCTCCCCCTCCCTCCTTTATATACGTGGGGGCGCCTACAACACACATCAATTTTTCCAAGCCGTGTGCGGTGCTCCCCTCCACAGTTTATGCCTCTGGTCATATTCATGTTGGGGAACGTAGCATGCAATTTAAAAAAATTTCCTACAATCACGCAAGATCTATCTAGGAGATGCATAGCAACGAGAGGGGGAGAGTGTGTCCACGTACCCTCGTAGACCGAAAGCGGAAGCGTTAGTTTAACGCGGTTGATGTAGTCGAACGTCTTCACGATCCAACCGATCATAGTACCGAACGTACAACACCTCCATGTTCAGCACACGTTCAGCTCGATGATGTCCCTCGAACTCTTGATCCAGCAGTGGGTCGAGGGAGAGTTCCGTCAGCACGACGGCGTGGTGACGGTGATGGTGATGTGATCCGCACAGGGCTTCGCCTAAGCACAACGACGCTATGAACGGAGGAGTAAACTGTGGAGGGGGGCACCGCACACAACTAAGAGAACAATTGATGTGCCTTAGGGTGCCCCCTTCCCCTGTATATAAAGGAGGAGGGGAGGAGGCCGGCCACAAGGGGCGTGCCAAGGAGAGGGGAGTCCTACTAGGACTCCAGTCCTAGTAGGATTTGCCCCCCCCCCTTTTCCTTCTACCGGAGGGGGGGAAAGGGCAAGGAGAGGGAGTAGGAGAAGGAAAGGGGGGTGGCGCCCCCTTCCCAGTCCAATTCGGCCTCCTCCTCCCTTGTGGGGGGCGCACCTGTTGGGGAACATAGTAATTACAAAAAAATTCCTACGCAAACGCAAGATCATGGTGATGCATAGCAACGAGTGGGGAGAGTATTGTCTACGTACCCTCGTAGACCGTAAGCGGAAGCATTATGACAATGCGGTTGATGTAGTCGTACGTCTTCACGATCGACCGATCCTAGTACCAAAAGTACGACACCTCCGCGATTTGCACACGTTTGGCTCGGTGACGCCCCATGAACTCACGATCCAACAGAGTGTCGAGGGAGAGCTTCGTCAGCACGACGGCATGATGATGATGATGATGCTACCGGAACAGGGCTTCACCTAAGCACCGCTACGATATGACCGAGGTGGATTATGGTGGAGGGGGCACCGCACACGGCTGGAAACAATCAACTTGTGTCTTCTAGGGTGCCCTCCTGCCCCCGTATATAAAGGAGCAAGCGGGGAGGCCGGCCGGCCTTAGTGGCATGCCAAGGGAGGAGGAATCCTCCTCCTTTCCTAGTCCTACTAGGAGGAGAAGGGGAAGGAAGGAAGGGAGAGGAAGAGGAGAAGGAAAGGGGGGGACGCGCCCCCCTCCCTAGTCAAATTCGGACTCCCTATAGGGAGGGGGCGTGGCTGCCCCTTGTGGGATTCCTCCCCTCTTCCCTATGGCCCATGAAGGCCCAACTTTCCCCGGGGGGGTTCCGGTAACCCTCCGGCACTCCGGTTTTCTCCGAAATCGGCCGAAACACTTCCGATGTCCGAATATAACCGTCCAATATATCAATCTTTATGTCTCGACCATTTTGAGACTCCTCATTATGTCCGTGATCACATCCGGGACTCCGAACTATCTTCGGTACATAAAAACACATAAACTCATAATACCGATCGTCACCAAACGTTAAGCGTGCGGACCCTACGAGTTCGAGAACTATGTAGACATGACCGAGACACGTCTCCGGTTAATAACCAATACCGGAACCTGGATGTTCATATTGGCTCCCACATATTCTACGAAGATCTTTATCGGTCAAACCGCATAACGATATACGGTGTTCCCTTTGTCATCGGTATGTTTACTTGCCCGAGATTCAATTGTCGGCATCTCAATACCTAGTTCAATCTCGTTACCGGCAAGTCTCTTTACTCGTTCTGTAATGCATCATCTATAACTAACTCATTAGTCACATTGCTTGCAAGGCTTATAGTGATGTGCATTACCAAGAGGGCCCAGAGATACCTCTCCGATACTCGGAGTGACAAATCCTAATATCGATCTATGCCAACTCAACAAACGCCATCGGAGACACCTGTAGAGCATCTTTATAGTCACCCAGTTACGTTGTGATGTTTGATAGCACACTAAGTGTTCGTCCAGTATTCAGGAGTTACATGATCTCATAATCATAGTAAACATGTATAAGTTATGGAGAAAGCAATAGGAACAAACTAAACGATCATCGTGCTAAGCTAACGGATGGGTCAAGTCAATCACATCATTCTCTAATGATGTGATCCCGTTAATCAAATGACAACTCATATCTATGGTTAGGAAACATAACCATCATTGATTCAACGAGCTAGTCTAGTAGAGGCATACTAGTGACATTCTGTTTGTCTATGTATTCACACATGTACTAAGTTTCCAGTTAATACAATTCTAGCATGAATAATAAACATTTATCATGATATAAGGAAATATAAATAACAACTTTATTATTGCCTCTAGGGCATATTTCCTTCAGTCTCCCACTTGCACTAGAGTCAATAATCTAGTTCACATCGTCATGTGATTTCACACCAATAGTTCACATCTTTATGTGATTAGTTCACATCTCCATGTGACTAATACCCAAAGAGTTTATTAGAGTCAATAATCTAGTTCACATCGCTATGTGATTAACACCCAAAGAGTGATCATGTTTTGCTTGTGAGAGAAGTTTAGTCTATGGGTCTGCAACATCCAGATCCGTATGTATTTTGCAAATTTCTATGTCTACAATACTCTGCACAGAGCTACTCTAGCTAATTGCTCCCACTTTCAATATGTATCTAGATCGAGACTTAGAGTCATCTAGATCGGTGTCAAAAAGCTTGCATCAATGTAACTCTTTACGACGAACTCTTTTATCACCTCTATAACCGAGAAATATTTCCTTAGTCCTCTAAGGATAATTTTGACCGCTGTCCAGTGATCTACTCCTAGATCACTATTGTACTCCCTTGCCAAAATCATGCTAAGGTATACAATAGGTCTGGTACACAACATAGCATACTTTATAGAACCTATGACTGAGGCATAGGGAATGAATTTTCATTCTCTTTCTATTTTCTGCCGTGGTCGGGTTTTTGAGTCTTTACTCAACTTCACACCTTGCAACACAGTCAAGAACTCCTTCTTTGATTGTTCCATTTTGAACTACTTCAAAAACTTGTCAAGATATGTACTCATTGAAAAATTTATCAAGCGTCTTGATCTATCTCTATAGATCTTGATGCCCAATATGTAAGCAGCTTTACCGAGGTCTTTCTTTGAAAAACTCCTTTCAAACACTCCTTTATGCTTTCAGAAAATTCTACATCATTTCCGATCAACAATATGTCACTCACATATACTTATCAGAAAGGATGTAGTGCTCCCACTCACTTTCTTGTAAATACAGGCTTCACTGCAAGTCTGTATAAAACTATATGCTTTGATCATACTATCAAAGCACATATTCCAACTCTGAGAGGCTTGCACCAGTCCATAAATGGATCGCTGGAGCTTGCACACTTTGGTAGTACCTTTAGGATTGACAAAAACTTTTGGTTGCATCATATACAACTCTTCTTTAATAAATCCATTAAGGAACACAATTTTGACATCCATTTGCCAGATTTCATAAAATGCGACAACTGCTAACATGATTCAGACAGACTTTGAAGCATCGATACGAGTGCGAAAAATCTCATCGTAGTCAACATTTTGAACCTGTCGAAAACCTTTTTGCGACAATTCGAGCTTTGTAGATAGTAACACTACTATCAGCGTCCGTCTTCCTCTTGAAGATCCATTTATTCTTAATGGCTCACCGATCATCAGGCAAGTCAATCAAAGTCCATACTTTGTTCTAATACACGGATCCCATCTCAAATTTCATGGCTTCAAGCCATTTCGCGGAATCTGGGCTCATCATCGCTTCCTCATAGTTCTTAGTTTCTTCATGGTCAACTAACATGACCTCCAGAATAGGATCACCGTACCACTCTGGTGCGGAACATATTCTGGTTGGCCTACGAGGTTCGGTAGTAACTTGATCTGAAGTTTCATGATCATCATCATTAACTTCCTCACTAATTGGTGTAGGAATCACTAGAACTGATTTCTATGATGAACTACTTTCCAATTCGGGAGAAGGTACAATTACCTCATCAAGTTGTACATTCCTCCCACTCACTTTTTTTGAGTGAAACTCCTTCTCTAGAAAGGATCCATTCTTAGCAACGAATATCTTGCCTTTGGATCTGTGATAGAAGGTGTACCCAACAGTCTCCTTTGGGTATCCTATGAAGACACACTACTCGGATTTGGCTTTGAGCTTATCGGGCTGAAACTTTTTCACATAAGCATCGCATCCCCAAACTTTAAGAAACGACAGCTTAGGTTTCTTGCTAAACCACAGTTAATATGGTGTCGTCTCAACAGATTTAGATGGTTCCCTATTTAACGTGAATGCAGCTGTCTCTAATGCATAACCCCAAAACGATAGTGATTGGTAAGAGACATCATAGATCGCACCATATCTAATAAAGTACGATTATGACGTTTGGACACACCATTACGCTGTGGTGTTCTAGGTGGCGTGAGTTGCGAAATTATTCTGCATTGTTTCAAATGAAGACCAAACTCGTAACTCAAATATTCTCCTCCACGATCAGATCGCAGATACTTTATTTTCTTGTTACGATGATTTTCCACTTCACTCTGAAATTCTTTGAACTTTTCAAATGTTTCAGACTTATGTTTCATCAAGTAGGTATACCCATATCTGCTCAAATCATCTGTGAATGTCAGAAAATAACGATACCCTCCATGAGCCTCAACACTCATCGGATTGCATACATCAGTATGTATTATTTCCAATAAGTCAGTTGCTTGCTCCATTGTTCCGGAGAACGGAGTTTTAGTCATCTTGCCCATGAGGCATGGTTCGCAAGCATCAAATGATTCATAATCAAGTGATTCCAAAAGCCCATCAACATGGAGTTTCTTCATGTGCTTTACACCAATATGACCTAAACGGCAGTGCCACATATAAGTTGCACTATCATTATTAATTTTGCATCTTTTGGCTTCAATATTATGAATATGTCACTATGATCGAGATTCAATAAACCATTCACCTTGGGTGTATGACCTCAGAAGGTTTTATTCATGTAAAAAGAATAACAATTATTCTTTGACTTGAATGAATAACCGTATTGCAATAAACATGATCCAATCATATTATGCTCAACGCAAACACCAAATAACATTTATTTTAGGTTCAACACTAATCCAGATGGTAAAGGGAGTGTGTGATGGTGATCTTATCAACCTTGGAATCACTTCCAACTCACATCATTACTTCGCCCTTAACTAGTCTCTGTTTATTTTGCAACTCCCGTTTCGAGTTACTACTCTTAGCAACTGAACGAGTATCAAATACTGAGGGGTTGCTATAAACACTAGTAAAGTACACATCAATAACATGTATATCAAATATACTTTTGTTCACTTTGCCATCCTTCTTATCCGCCAAGTATCTAGGGTAGTTCCACTTCCAGTGACCATTTCCTTTGCAGTAGAAGCACTCAGTTCCAGGCTTGGGTCTAGCTTTGGGCTTCTTCATGGGAGCGGCAACTTGCTTGTTATTCTTATTTGAAGTTCCTCTTTCTTTCCCTTTGCCCTTTTCTTGAAACTAGTGGTCTTGTTAACCATCAACTCATGATGTTATTTCTTGATTTCTACCTTCGCCGATTTCAGCATCGCGAAGAGCTTGGGAATTACTTTTGTCATCCCTTGAATATTATAGTTCGTCACTAAGTTCTAGTAACTTGGTGATAGTGACTAGAGAACTTTGTCAATTACTATCTTATCTGGAAGATTAACTCCCACTTGATTCAAGCAATTGTAGTACCCAGACAATCTGAGCACATGCTCACTGGTTGAGCTATTCTCCTCCATCTTGTAGGCAAAGTACTGTCAGAGGCCTCCTACCTCTCGACACAGGCATGAGTATGAAATACCAATTTCAACTCTTAGAACATCTTATATGCTCTGTGGCATTCAAAAACATTTTTGAAGTCCCGGTTCTGAGCCGTAAAGTATGGTGCACTAAACTATTAAGTAGTCATCATACCGAGCTTTGTCAAACGTTCATAACATCTGCATTTGCTCCTGCAATAGTTATGTCACCTAGCGGTGCATTAAGGACATAATTCTTCCGTGCAGCAGCGAGGATAATCCTCAGATCATGGATCCAATCTGCATCATTGCTACTATCATCTTTCAACATAGTTTTCTCTAGGAACATATCATAAATAAAACAGGGAAGCTATACGCGAGCAATTGATCTACAACATAGATATGCAAATACTATCAGGACTAAGTGCATGATAAATTTAAGTTCAATTAATCATATTACTTAAGAACTCCCACTTAGACAAACATCTCTCTAATCATTTAAGTGATCACGTGATCCATATCAACTAAACCATGTACGATCATCATGTGAGATGGAGTAGTTTTCAATGGTGAACATCACTATGTTGATCATATCTACTATATGATTCACGCCCGACCTTTCGGTCTCAGTGTTCCGAGGCCATATCTGCATATTCTAGGCTCGTCAAGTTTAACCCGAGTATTCTGCGTGTGCAAAACTGGCTTGCACCCGTTGTATGTGAACGTAGAGCTTATCACACCCGATCATCACGTGGTGTCTCGGCACGACGAACTGTAGCAACGGTGCATACTCAGGGAGAACACTTGTACCTTGAAATTTAGTGAGCGATCATCTTATAATGCTACCACCGAACTAAGCAAAATAAGATGCATAAAGGATAAACATCACATCCAATCAATATAAGTGATATGATATGGCCATCATCATCTTGTGCCTTTGATCTCCATCTCAAAAGCACCGTCATGATCACCATCGTCACCGGCTTGACACCTTGATCTCCATCGAAGCATCGTTGTCGTCTCGCCAACTATTGCTACTACGACTATCGCTACCGCTTAGTGATAAAGTGAAGCAATTACATGACGATTGCATTTCATACAATAAAGCGACAACCATATGGCTCCTGCCAGTTTCCGATAACTGTGTTACAAAACATGATCATCTCATAAAATAAAATTTAGCATCATGTCTTGACCATATCACATCACAACATGCCCTGCAAAAACAAGTTAGACGTCCTCTACTTTGTTGTTGCAAGTTTTACGTGGGTGCTACGGGCTGAGCAAGAACCATTCTTACCTACGCATCAAAAACCACAACGTGGTATAGTGATTGCTTTTTGATCTTCAGAAAGAACCCTGTTCGTTGAATACGATTCAACTAAAGTTGGAGAAACTGACACCCACCAGCCACCTGTGTGCGAAGCACGTTGGTAGAACCAGTCTCGCGTAAGCGTACGCGTAATGTCGGTCTGGGCCGCTTCATCCAACAATACCGCCGAATCAAGAATCAACTAGTGACGGCAAGCAATATGTATATACCCACGCCCACAACTCCTTTGTGTTCTACTCGTGCATATAACATCCACGCATAGGCCTGGCTCTGATGCCACTGTTAGGGAATGCAGTAATTACAAAAAAATCCTACACACACGCAAGATCATGGTGATGCATAGCAACGAGAGGGGAGAGTGTTGTCTATGTACCCTCATAGACCGTAAGCAGAAACGTTATGAAAACGTGGTTGATGTAGTCGTACGTCTTCATGATCGACCGATCCTAGTACCGAAAGTACGACACCTTCGCGATCTGCACACGTTCGGCTCGGTGACGTCCCACGAACTCACGATCCAGCAGAGTGTCGAGGGAGAGCTTCGTCAGCACGACGGTGTGATGACGGTGATGATGATGCTACCGGAACAGGGCTTAGCCTAAGCACCGCTACGATATGACCGCGGTGGATTATGGTGGAGGGGGGCACCGCACACGGCTGGAAACAATCAACTTGTGTCTTCTAGGGTGCACCCTGCCCCCGTATATAAAGGAGCAATGGGGGAGGCCGGCCGTCCCTAGTGGCGTGCCAAGGGAGGAGGAATCCTCCTCCTAGTAGTAGGATTCCTCCTTTCCTTGTCCTACTAGGAGGAGAAGGGGAAGGAAGGAAGTGAGAGGAAGAGGAGAAGGAAAGGGGGGGGGCGTGCCCCCCTCCCTAGTCCAATTCGGACTCCCTATAGGGAGGGGGCATGGCTGCCCCTTGTGGGCTGCCTCCCCTCTTCCCTATGGCCCATGAAGGCCCAACTTTCCCCGGGGGGGGGGGGGTCCGGTAACCCTCTGACACTCCGGTTTTCTCCGAAATCACCCGGAACACTTCCGATGTCCGAATATAGCCGTCCAATATATCAATCTTTATGTCTCGACCATTTTGAGACTCCTCGTCATGTTCGTGATCACATCCGGGACTCCGAACTATCTTCAGTACATCAAAACACATAAACTCATAATACCGATCGTCACCGAACGTTAAGCGTGCGGCCTACGGGTTCGAGAACTATGTAGACATGACCGAGACACGTCTCCGGTCAACAACCAATAGAGGAACCTGGATTTTCATATTGGCTCCCACATATTCAACGAAGATCTTTATCGGTCAAACCGCATAATGATATACGTTGTTCCCTTTGTCGTCGGTATGTTTACTTGCCCGAGATTCAATCGTCGGTATCTCAATACCTAGTTCAATCTCGTTACCGGCAAGTCTCTTTACTCGTTTCGTAGTGCATCATCCCATAACTAACTCATTAGTCACATTGCTTGCAAGGCTTATAGTGATGTGCATTACCGAGAGGGCCTAGAGATACCTCTCCGATACTCGGAGTGACAAATCCTAATCTCGATCTATGCCAACTCAACAAACACCATCGGAGACACCTGTAGAGCATCTTTATAGTCACCCAGTTACATTGTGACATTTGATAGCACTCTAAGTGTTCCTTCGGTATTTGGGAGTTGCATGATCTCATAGTCATAGGAACATGTATAAGTTATGGAGAAAGCAATAGCAACAAACTAAACGATCATCGTGCTAAGCTAACTGATGGGTCAAGTCAATCACATCATTCTCTAATGATGTGATCCCGTTAATCAAATGACAACTCATGTCTATGGTTAGGAAACATAACCATCATTGATTCAACGAGCTAGTCTAGTAGAGGCATACTAGTGACATTCTGTTTGTCTATGTATTCACACATGTACTAAGTTTCCGGTTAATACAATTCTAGCATGAATAATAAACATTTATCATGATATAAGGAAATATAAATAACAACTTTATTATTGCCTCTAGGGCATATTTCCTTCCGCACCAGCCCCTTGTGGGCTGGTTAGCCTCCCTCCTATGGCCCATATGGCCCATATCTTTCCCCAGGGGGTTCTGGTAACCCCTCCGGTATGTACCCGATACACTCCGGAACCCTTCCGGTGTCTGAATACTATCTTCCAATATATCAATATTTACCTCTCAACCATTTCGAGACTCCTCGTCATGTCCATGATTTCATCCGGGACTCCGAACAAACTTCGGTCACCAAAACACAGAACTCATAAATACAAATCGTCATCGAACATTAAGCGTGGGGACACTACGGGTTCGAGAACTATGTAGACATGACCGAGACACCTCTTTGGTGAATAACCAATAGCGAACTTGGATGATCATATTGGTTCCCACATATTCTACGAAGATCTTTATCGGTCAAACCGTTATGACAACATACATTATTCCCTTTGTCATCGATATGTTACTTGTCCCAGATTCGATCGTCGGTATCTCCATACCTAGTTCAATCTCGTTACTGGCAAGTCTCTTTACTCGTTCCATAATGCATAATCCCACAACTTACTCATTAGTCACATTGCTTGCAAGGCTTATTATGATGTGCATTACCGAGCGGGCCCAGAGATACCTCTTCGATACTCGGAGTGACAAATCCTAATCTCAATCTATGCCACCCAACAAAAACCTTCGGAGACACCTGTAGAGCATCTTTATAATCACCCGGTTATGTTGTGATGTTTGATAGCACACAAGGTGTTCCTCCAGTATTCGGGAGTTGCATAATCTCATAGTCAAAGGAATATGTAAGTCATGAAGAAAGCAATAGAAATAGAACTTAACGATCATTATGCTAAGCTAACAGGTGGGTCTTGTCCATCACATGATTCTCCTAATGATGTGATCCCATTCATCAAATGACAACACATGTCTATGGTTAGGAAACTTAACCATCTTTGATTAACGAGCTAGTCTAGTAGAGGCTTACTAGGGACATTGTGTTTTGTCAATGTATCCACACATGTATCAAGTTTCGGTTAATACAATTCTAGCATGAATAATAAACATTTATCATGATATAAGGAAATATAAATAACAACTTTATTATTGCCTCTAGGGCATATTTCCTTCGGTCTCCCACTTGGACTAGAGTCAATAATCTAGTTCACATCGCCATGTGATTTAACACCAATAGTTCACATCACCATGTGACCAACACCCAAAGGGTTTACTAGAGTCAATAATCTAGTTCACATTGCCATGTGATTAACACCCAAAGAGTACTAAGGTGTGATCATGTTTTGCTTGTGAGAGAAGTTTAGTCAACGGGTTTGCCACGTTTAGATCCGTATGTATTTTGCAAATTTCTATGTCTACAATGCTCTGCATGGAGCTACTCTAGCTAATTGCTCCCACTTTTAATATGTATCCAGATTGAGACTCAGAGTCATCCAAATCAGTGTTAAAGCTTGCATCGACGTAACTCTTTACGATGAACTCTTTATCACCTCCATTACCGAGAAATATTTCCTTAGTCCTCTAAGAATAATTTTGACCACTATCCAGTGATCTACTCCTGGATCACTATTGTACCCCTTTGCCAAACTCATGGAAAAGTACACAATAGGTCTGGTATACAGCATGGCATACTTTATAGAACCTATGGCTGAGGCATAGGGAATGACTTTCATTCTCTATCTATCTTCTTCCCTGGTCAGGTTTTGATTCTTACTCAACTTCATACCTTACAACTCAGACAAGAACTCCTTCTTTGAGTGATCCATTTTTCAACTCCTTCAAAATCTTATCAAGGTATGTACTCATTGAAAGTCTTATCAAGCGTCTTGATCTATCTTTATAGATCTTGATGCCCAATATGTAAGTAGCTTCACCGAGGTCTTTCTTTGAAAAACTCCTTTCAAACACTCCTTTATACTTTCTAGGAAATTCTACATCATTTTCGATCAACAATATGTCATTCACATATACCTATCAGAAAGGCTGTAGTGCTCCCACTCGCTTTCTTGTAAATATAGGCTTCACCGCAAGTCTGTATAAAACTATATGCTTTGATCAACTCATCAAAGCATATATTCTAACTCTGAGATGCTTGCACCAGTCCATAGATGGATCGCTGGAGCTTGCACACTTTTTTAGCACCTTTAGGATCGACAAAACCTTATGGTTGCATCATATACAACTCTTGTTTAATAAATCCATTAAGGAATACAGTTTTGACATCCATTTGGCAGATTTCATAAAATGCGGCAATTGCTAACATGATTCGGACAGACTTTAAGCATCGATACGAGTGAGAAAATCTCATCGTAGTCAACACCTTGAACTTGTCGAAAATCTTTTGCGACAATTCAAGTTTGTAGATAGTAACACTACTATCAGCGCTCGTCTTCCTCTTGAAGATCCATTTATTCTCACTAGCAAACATGCTCATGCGTTGCAATGGGAAAGAAAAACACTTGTCCTTGGCACGATAAACACAATGTTCGTGCTTCGCTATGGAGAAAATACCAGTTGTCATGATTTAAGGTTGCCTTGGTTAAGGAATTGTGTCGCAGGCCAATGGTTGTTGATGGCAAAAATGGTGGATCGATTGATGGCAAGGTTATCTAGGATGATGGTTCAAGGCAGGAGACGCGCGCTAACGCGTGATCAGATCGGCGGGATCAAGGCCATGGTGGGGGCGCGCTGCATGCCGCATATGTCGTCGATTGTGGTGGCTCGATTCCCATGACCTTCCCTCCACCCTCTCCTTCCCAATCTTATCATCCTCATCGCCATCTTCCCCAATCATGGCCTCCAGTAGCCCCATCTCCTGCTCCTTCCGCTGGAGCTCCAGCCCATGGCGCAGCATGTCCGCAACCATGGTCCGCAATGTACATATAGGAAGGAGGTTTGAAGAAAGGAATCGTAGATGATGGAGGTTTCCGACCATGAATGAATGCCACCTAAGGCGAGACGGTCTAAGCTCCCTCTCTTTCTGCAGGATCCTTGGTTGGGTGAGTTGGTTCGCGAGTCCTCGCAACCATGGTTTGAATCCCTCTACGCTCGCTTTTTTTTGAGGGACCGGCAACGAACATACCAAACGAAGCAAAAACTACATGAGACCGGTAACGAATGGATGGAACGGAATAAAATGGATGTACCAAAAAAACGATGACAAAAAAAGTAGAGAAACAATCCTCCACCTTACACGTGAAAATCATAACCAATTCTTTTTTCTAACTTTATTAGGAAGCCATTCTATTAAAGAATAATGTTTGGCTTGAATAGATCGGTCATACATGTTTATGTGCACATATTACTTGTAATATGGTAGAGATGAAAAAAAATTGTTTGAGTTGGGCACATGATGGCAGCCGTGGCTGATTATTCTACTAGACTAGCTCGTTGATCAAAGATGGCTAAGTTTCCTAACCATAGACATGTGTTATCATTTGATTAACGGGATCACATCATTAGGAGAATGATGTGATGGACAAGACCCATCCGTTAGCTTAGTATAATGATCGTTAAGTTTTATTGCTATTGCTTTCTTCATGCCTTATACATATTCCTTTGACTATGAGATTATGCAACTCCCGGATACCGGAGGAATACCTTGTGTGCTATCAAACGTCACAACGTAACTGGGTGATTATAAAGATGCTTTACAGGTATCTCTGAAGGTGTTTGTTGGGTTGGCATAGATCGATATTAGGATTTGTCACTCCGAGTATCGGAGAGGTATCTCTAGGCCCTCTCGGTAATGCACATCATAATAAGCCTTCTAAGAAATGTGACTAATGAGTTAGTTGCGGGATGATGCATGCTACCTCCTGAGCACTGCGTTGGTTTTCCCTTGAAGAGGAAAGGGTGATGCAGTAAAGTAGCGTAAGTATTTCCCCCAGTTTTTGAGAACCAAGGTATCAACCCAGTAGGAGACCACGCGCGAGTCACCTCGTACCTACACAAACAAATAAGAACCTCGCAACCAACACGATAAAGGGGTTGTCAATCCCTTCACGGCCACTTGCAAGAGTGAGATCTGATAGAGATGATAATAATAATAAGATAAATATTTTTGGTATTTTTATGATATAGATTGAAAGTAAAGATTGCAAAATAAAATATATGGAAACTTATATGATGGAGAATAGACTCAGGGGCCATAGGTTTCACTAGTGGCTTCTCTCAAGATAGCATAAGTATTACGGTGGGTGAACAAATTACTGTCGAGCAATTGATAGAAAAGCGAGTAATTATGAGAATATCTAGGCATGATCATGTATATAGGAATCACGTGAGTGACAAGTAGACTGACTCCTGCCTGCATCTACTACTATTACTCCACACATCGACTGCTATCCAGCATGCATCTAGAGTATTAAGTTCATAAGAACAGAGTAACGCCTTAAGCAAGATGACATGATGTAGAGGGATAAACTCATGCAATATGATATAAACCCCATCTTTTTATCCTCGATGGCAACAATACAATACATGTCATTTCCCTTTCTGTCACTGGGATCGAGCACCGCAAGATTGAACCCAAAGCTAAGCACTTCTCCCATTGCAAGAAAGATCAATCTAGTAGGCCAAACCAAACTGATAATTCGAAGAGACTTGCAAAGATAAACCAATCATACATAAAAGAATTCATAGAAGATTCAAATATTGTTCATAGATAGACTTGATCATAAACCCACAATTTATCGGATCTCGACAAACACATCGCAAAAGAAGATTACATCGAATAGATCTCCAAGAGAATCGAGGAGAACTTTGTATTGAGATCCAAAGAGAGAGAAGAAGCCATCTAGCTACTAGCTATGGATCCGAAGGTCTGAAGTAAGCTACTTACACATCATCGGAGGGGCCATGGAGTTGATGTAGAGGCCCTTCGTGATCAATGCCCCCTCTGGCAGAGCTCCGGAAAAGGCCCCAAGATGGGATCTCTTGGGTACAGAAGGTTGCGGCGGTGGAAATAGGGTTTTGTGGTGCTCCTGGATGTTTGCGGGGAATGTGAACATATATAGAAGGAAGAAGTAGGTCGGTTGAGCCACGAGGGGCCCATGAGGGGGGAGGGCACGCCCAGGGGGGTAGGGGCGCCCCCTACCTCTGTTGGAGAACGTAGCAGAATTTAAAATTTTCTACACATCACCAAGATAAATCTATGGAGTGATCTAGCAACGAGGGAAAGGGGAGTGCATCTACATACCCTTGTAGATCGCGCGCGGAAGCATTCAACAGAACGGGGTTGATGAAGTCATACTCGCCGTGATCTAAATCACCGATGACCTAGCGCCGAACGGACGGCACCTCCGCATTCAACACACGTACGGTTGGGAAGACGTATCCTCCTTCTTGATCCAGCAAGGGGGAAGGAGAGGTTGATGGAGATCCAGGGGCACGACGGCGTGGTGGTGGAAGCAACGGTGATCTCGGCAGGGCTTCGCCAAGCTCAGCGAGACGGAGAGGTGTCATGGGAGGGAGAGGGAGGCGCCAGGGGCTAGGGTACGGCTGCCCTCCCTCCCCCCCCACTATATATAGGGCCCCTAGGGGGGCGTCGGCCCTAGAGATTGGATCTCAAGGGGGGCGACGGCCAAGGAGGGTGGCTTGCCCCCCCAAGCCAAGTGGGGCGCCCCCCACCCCTAGGGTTTCCAACCCTAAGCGCAGGGGGAGGACCAAGGGGGGTGCACCAGCCCACTAGGGGCTAGTTCCCTTCCCCACTTCAGTCCATGGGGCCCTTTGGGATAGGTGGCCCCACCCAGTGGACCCCCGGGACCCTTCCGGTGGTCCCGGTACAATACCGGTGACCCCCGAAACTTTCCCGATGGCCGAAACTGGACTTCCTATATATAATTCTTCACCTCCGGACCATTCCGGAACTCCTCGTGAAGTCCGGGATCTCATCTGGGACTCCGAACAACTTTCAGGTTACCGCATACTAATATCTCTACAACCCTAGCGTCACCGAACCTTAAGTGTGTAGACCCTACGGGTTCGGGAGACACGCAGACATGACCGAGACGACTCTCCGGTCAATAACCAACAGCGGGATCTAGATACCCATGTTGGCTCCCACATGCTCCTCTATGATCTCATTGGATGAACCACGATGTCGTGGATTCAATCAATCCCGTATACAATTCCCTTTGTTAATCGGTACGTTACTCGTCCGAGACTCGATCGTCGGTATCCCAATACCTCGTTCAATCTCGTTACCGGCAAGTCACTTTACTCGTACCGTAATGCATGATCCCGTGATCAACCACTTGGACACATTGAGCTCATTATGATGATGCATTACCGAGTGGGCCCAGAGATACCTCTCCGTCATATGGAGTGACAAATCCCAGTCTCGATTCGTGCCAACCCAACAGACACTTTTGGAGATATAGTGCACCTTTATAGTCATCCAGTTATGTTGTGACGTTTGGCACACCCAAAGCACTCCTACGGTATCCGGGAGTTGCACAATCTCATGGTCTAAGGAAATGATACTTGACATTCGGAAAAGCTCTAACAAACGAACTACACGATCTTTGAGCTATGCTTAGGATTGGGTCTTGTCCATCACATCAATCTCCTAATGATGTGATCCCGTTATCAATGACATCTAATTGAAGGAAATATGCCCTAGAGGCAATAATAAAGTTATTATTTATTTCCTTATTTCATGATAAATGTTTATTATTCATGCTAGAATTGTATTAACCGGAAACATAATACATGTGTGAATACATAGACAAACAGAGTGTCACTAGTATGCCTCTACTTGACTAGCTCGTTAATCAAAGATGGTTATGTTTCCTAACCATAGACAAAGAGTTGTTATTTGATTAACGGGATCACATCATTAGGAGAATGATGTGATTGACTTGACCCATTTCGTTAGCTTAGCACTCGATCGTTTAGTATGTTGCTATTGCTTTCTTCATGACTTATACATGTTCCTATGACTATGAGATTATGCAACTCCCGCTTACCGGAGGAACACTTTGTGTGCTACCAAACGTCACAACGTAACTGAGTGATTATAAAGGAGCTCTACAGGTGTCTCCAAAGGTACATGTTGGGTTGGCGTATTTCGAGATTAGGATTTTTCACTCCGATTGTCGGAGAGGTATCTCTAGGCCCTCTCGGTAATGCACATCACCTAAGCCTTGCAAGCATTGCAACTAATGAGTTAGTTGCAAGATGATGTATTACGAAATGAGCAAAGAGACTTGCCGGTAACGAGATTGAACTAGGTATTGAGATACCGACGATCGAATCTCGGGCAAGTAACATACCGATGACAAAGGGAACAACGTATGTTGTTATGCGGTCTGACCGATAAAGATCTTCGTAGAATATGTAGGAGCTAATATGAGCATCCAGGTTCCACTATTGGTTATTGACCGGAGACGTGTCTCGGTCATGTCTACATTGTTCTCGAACCCGTAGGGTCCGCACGCTTAAGGTTTCGATGACAGTTATATTATGAGTTTATGAGTTTTGATGTACCGAAGGAGTTCGGAGTCCTGTATGAGATCGGGGACATGACGAGGAGTCTCGAAATGGTCGAGACGTAAAGATCGAAATATTGGATGACTATATTCGGACATCGGAAAGGTTCCGAGTGGTTCGGGTATTTTTCGGAGTACCGGGGAGTTACGGGAATACGAGAGAAGAAGTATATGGGCCTTATTGGGCTTTAGAGGAGAGGGAGAGGCAGGCCGCGCGCCCCCCCAAGGCCTAGTCCGAATTGGACTAGGGGGAGGGGCTGCGCCCCCTCCTTCCTTCTCTTCCCTTTTCCCCTTCCTTGTCTCCTACTCCTACTACATGGAAGGACTCCTAGTTGGACTAGGAAAGGGGGAATCCTACTCCCGGTGGGAGTAGGACTCCCCTAGGGCGCGCCATAGAGAGGGTCGGCCCTCCCCTCCTCCACTCCTTTATATACGGGGGCAGGGGGCACCCCATAGACACACAAGTTGATCCACGTGATCATATTCTTAGCCGTGTGCGGTGCCCCCTTCCACCATAATCCTCGATAATATTGTAGTGGTGCTTAGGCGAAGCCCTGCGACGGTAGTACATCAAGATCGTCACCACGCCGTCGTGCTAACGGAACTCTTCCCCGACACTTTGCTGGATCGGAGTCCGGGGATCGTCATCGAGCTGAACGTGTGCTAAAACTCGGAGGTGCCGTAGTTTCGGTGCTTGATCGGTCGGGCCGTGAAGACGTACGACTACATCAACCGCGTTGTGCTAACGCTTCCGCTGTCGGTCTACAAGGGTACGTAGATCGCACTCTCCCCTCTGCTATGCATCACCATGATCTTGCGTGTGCGTAGGACAATTTTGAAATTACTACGTTCCCCAACAGTGGCATCCGAGCCTAGGTTTTATGTGTTGATGTTATATGCATGAGTAGAACACAAGTGAGTTGTGGGCGGTATAAGTCATACTGCTTACCAGCATGTCATACTTTGGTTCGGCGGTATTGTTGGATGAAGCGGCCCGGACCGACATTACGCGTACGCTTACGCGAGACCGGTTCTCCCGACGTGCTTTGCACAAAGGTGGCTAGCGGGTGACAGTTTCTCCAAATTTAGTTGAAACGAGTGTGGCTACGCCCGGTCCTTGCGAAGGTTAAAACAGCACGAACTTGACAAACTATCGTTGTGGTTTTGATGCGTAGGTAAGATTGGTTCTTGCTTAAGCCCGTAGCAGCCACCTAAAACTTGCAACAACAAAGTAGAGGACGTCTAACTTGTTTTTGCAGGGCATGTTGTGATGTGATATGGTCAAGACATGATGCTAAATTTTATTGTATGAGATGACCATGTTTTGTAACCAAGTTATCGGCAACTGGCAGGAGCCATATGGTTGTCGCTTTATTGTATGCAATGCAATTGCACTGTAATGCTTTACTTTATCACTAAGCGGTAGCGATAATCGTGGAAGCATAAGATTGGCGAGACGACAACGATGCTGCGATGGTGATCAAGGTGTCACGCCGGTGACGATGGTGATCACGACGGTGCTTCGAAGATGGAGATCACAAGCACAAGATGATGATGGCCATATCATATCACTTATATTGATTGCATGTGATGTTTATCTTTTATGCATCTTATCTTGCTTTGATTGACGGTAGCATTTTAAGATGATCTCTCACTAATTATCAAGAAGTGTTCTCCCTGAGTATGCACCGTTGCGAAAGTTCTTCGTGCTGAGACACCACGTGATGATCGGGTGTGATAGGCTCTACGTTCAAATACAACGGGTGCAAAACAGTTGCACACGCGGAATACTCAGGTTATACTTGACGAGCCAAGCATATACAGATATGGCCTCGGAACACGGAGACCGAAAGGTCGAGCGTGAATCATATAGTAGATATGATCAACATAGTGATGTTCACCAATGAAACTACTCCATCTCACATGATGATCGGACATGGTTTAGTTGATCTGGATCACGTAATCACTTAGAGGATTAGAGGGATTTCTATCTAAGTGGGAGTTCTGAAGTAATATGATTAACTGAACTTAAATTTATCATGAACTTAGTCCTGGTAGTATTCTGCAAATTATGTTGTAGATCAATAGCTCGCGTTGTTGCTTCCCTGTGTTTATTTTGATATGTTCATAGAGAAAATTGTGTTGAAAGATGTTAGTAGCAATGATGCGGATTGGATCCGTGATCTGAGGTTTATCCTCATTGCTGCACAGAAGAATTATGTCCTTGATGCACCGCTAGGTGACAGACCTATTGCAGGAGCAGATGCAGACGTTATGAACGTTTGGCTAGCTCAATATGATGACTACTTGATAGTTTAGTGCACCATGCTTAACGGCTTAGAATCGGGACTTCAAAGACGTTTTTGAACGTCATGGACCATATGAGATGTTCCAGGAGTTGAAGTTAATATTTCAAGAAAATACCCGAGTTGAGAGATATGAAGTCTCCAACAAGTTCTATAGCTAAAAGATGGAGGAGAATCGCTCAACTAGTGAGCATGTGCTCAGATTGTCTGGGTACTACAATCGCTTGAATCAAGTGGGAATTAATCTTCCAGATAAAATAGTGATTGACAGAATTCTCTAGTCACCATCACCAAGTTAGTAGAACTTCATGATGAACTATATTATGCAAGGGATGACGAAAATGACTCCCGAGCTTTTCATGATGATGAAATCAATGAAGGTAGAAATTAAGAAAGAGCATCAAGTGTTGATGGTTGACAAGACCACTAGTTTCAAGAAAAAGGGCAAAGGGAAGAAGGGGAACTTCAAGAAGAACGGCAAGCAAGTTGCTACTCAAGTGAAGAAGTCCAAGTCTGATCCTAAGCCTGAGACTAAGTGCTTCTACTGCAAAGGAACTGGTCACTGGAAGCGGAACTACCCCAAGTGATTGGCAGATAAGAAGGATGGCAAAGTGAACATAAGTATATTTGATATACATGTTATTGATGTGTACTTTACTAGTGTTTATAGCAACCCCTCAGTATTTGATACTAGTTCAGTTACTAAGATTAGTAACTCGAACCAGGAGCTGCAGAATAAACAGAGACTAGTAAAGGGTGAGGTGATGATGTGTGTTGGAAGTAGTTACAAGATTGATATGATCATCATCGCAAACTCCCTATACTTTCGGGATTAGTGTTGAAACTAAATAAGTGTTATTTGGTGTTTGCGTTGAGCATGAATATGATTTGATCATGTTTATTGCAATACGGTTATTCATAGTCAGAGAATAATTGTTGTTCTGTTTACATGAATAAAACCTTCGATGGTCATACACCCAATGAAAATAGTTCGTTGGATCTCGATCGTAGTGTTACACATATTCATAATATTGAAGCCAAAAGATGCAAAGTTAATAATGATAGGGAAACTTATTTGTGGCACTGTCGTTTAGGTCATATCGGTGTAAAGCGCATGAAGAAACTCCATACTGATGGATTTTTGGAACCACTTGATTATGAATCACTTGGTACTTGCGAACCATGCCTCATGGGCAAGATGACTAAGACTCCGTTCTCCAGAACAATGGAGCGAGCAACAAACTTGATTGGAAATAATACATACTGATGTATGCAGTCCAATGAGTGTTGAGGCTCGCGGCGGGTATCGTTATTTTCTGACTTTCACAGATGATCTGAGCAGATATGAGTATATCTACTTGATGAAACATAAGTCTGAAACATTTGAAAAGTTCAAATAATTTCAGGGTGAAGTGGAAAATCATCGTGACAAGAAAATAAGGTTTCTACGATCTGATCGCGAAGACAAATATTTGAGTCACGAGTTTGGTCTTCAATTAAAAACATTGTGGAATAGTTTCACAAACTCCTGGAATACCACAGCATAATGGTGTGTCCGATCGTCATAACCGTACTTTATTGGATATAGTGCAATCTATGATGTCTCTTACCGATCTACCACTATCGTCTTGGGGTTATGCATTAGAGACAACTGCATTCACGTTAAAAAGGGCACCATCTAAATCCGTTGGGACGACACAATCTGAATTATGGTTTGGCAAGAAACTAAATTTGTCGTTTCTTAAAGTTTTGGGTTGTGATGCTTATGTGAAAAAGTTTCATCCTGATAAGCTCAAACCCAAATCGGAGAAATGTGTCTTCATAGGATACCCAAAGGAGACTGTTGGGTACACCTTCTATCACAGATCCGAAGGCAAGACATTCGTTGCTAAGAATGGATCCTTTCTAGAGAAGGAGTTTCTCTCGAAAGAAGTGAGTGGGAGGAAAGTAGAAAACTTGATAAGGTAATTGTACCTTCTTCCTTATTGGAAAGAAGTTCATCACAGAAATCTGTTCTTGTGACTACTACACCAATTAATGAGGAAGCTAATGATGATGATCATGTAACTTCAAATCAAGTTACTACCGAATCTCGTAGGTAAACCAGAGTGAGATCCGCACCAGAGTGGTACGTTAATCCTGTTCTGGAAGTCATGTTACTAGACCATGACGAACTTGCGAACTATGAGGAAGCAATGATGAGCCCAGATTCCGCGAAATGGTTTGAGGCCATGAAATCTGAGATATGATCCATGTATGAGAACAAAGTATGGACTTTAATGGATTTGCCCGATGATCGGCAAGCCATAGAAAATAAATGGATCTTCAAGAGGAAGACGGACGCTGATAGTAGTGTTACTATCTACAAAGCTAGACTTGTCGAAAAAGGTTTTTGACAAAGTTCAAGGTGTTGACTACGATGAAATTTCCTCACTCGTAGCGATGCTTAAGTCTGTCCAAATCATGTTAGCAATTGCCGCATTTTTATGAAATCTGGCAAATGGATAAACAAAACTACATTCCTTAATGGATTTAAAGAAGAGTTGTATATGATGAAACCAGAAGGTTTTGTCAAACCTAAAGGTGCTAACAAAATATGCAAGCTCCAGTGATCCATCTATGGACTGGTGCAAGCATCTCAGAGTTGGAATATACGCTTTGATAAGTTGATCAAAGCATATAGTTTTATACAGACTTGCGGTGAAGCCTGTATTTACAAGAAAGTGAGTGGGAGCACTACAGCATTTCTGACAAGTATATGTGAATGACATATTATTGATCGGAAATAATGTAGAATTATTCTGCAAAGCATAAAGGAGTGTTTGAAAGAAGTTTTTCAAAGAAAGACCTCGGCGAAGTTGCTTACATATTAAGCATCAAGATCTATAGAGATAGATCAAGACGCTTGATAAGTTTT
The DNA here is from genome assembly GCF_003073215.2 of Triticum urartu. NCBI lineage: Eukaryota > Viridiplantae > Streptophyta > Magnoliopsida > Poales > Poaceae > Triticum > Triticum urartu. Next base: position 616,134,695 of record NC_053026.1, on the reverse strand, counting down.
TTCAATGAGTACATACCTTGACAATATTTTGAAGTAGTTCAAAATGGAACAGTCAAAGAAAAGAGTTCTTGGCTGTGTTACAAGGTGTGAAATTGAGTAAGACTCAAAGCCCGACCACGGCAGAAGATAGAAAGAGAATGAAAGTCATTCCCTATGCCTCAGCCATAGGTTCTATAAAGTATGCCATGTTGTGTACCAGATCTATTGTATACCCTACACTATGTTAAGCAAGGGAGTACAATAGTGATCTAGGAGTAGATCACTGGACAACGTTCAAAATTATCCTTAGTGGAATAAGGATATGTTTCTCGATTGTGGAGGTGACAAAAGGTTCGTCGTAAAAGGGTTACGTCGATACAAGTTTTGGCATTGATCCGGATGACTCTTAGTCTCAATCTGGATGCATATTGAAAGTGGGAGCAATTAGCTAGAGTAGCTCCGTGCAGAGCATTGTTGACATAGAAATTTGCAAAATACATACGGATCTGAATATGGCAGACCCGTTGACTAAACTTCTCTCACAGGCAAAACATGATCACACCTTAGTACTCTTTGGGTGTTAATCACATAGCGATGTGAACTAGATTATTGACTCTAGTAAACCCTTTGAGTGTTGGTCACATAATGATGTGAACTATTGGTGTTAAATCACATGGCAATGTGAACTAGATTATTGACTCTAGTGCAAGTGGGAGACTGAAGAAAATATGCCCTAGAGGCAATAATAAAGTTATTATTTATTTCCTTATTTCATGATAAATGTTTATTATTCATGCTAGAATTGTATTAACCGGAAACATAATACATGTGTGAATACATAGACAAACATAGTGTCACTAGTATGCCTCTACTTGACTAGCTCGTTAATCAAAGATGGTTATGTTTCCTAACCATAGACAAAGAGTTGTTATTTGATTAACGGGATCACATCATTAGGAGAATGATGTGATTGACTTAGCACTCGATCGTTTAGTATGTTGCTATTGCTTTCTTCATGACTTATACATGTTCCTATGACTATGAGATTATGCAACTCCCGCTTACCGGAGGAACACTTTGTGTGCTACCAAACGTCACAACGTAACTGAGTGATTATAAAGGAGCTCTACAGGTGTCTCCAAAGGTACATGTTGGGTTGGCGTATTTCGAGATTAGGATTTTTCACTCCGATTGTCGGAGAGGTATCTCTAGGCCCTCTCGGTAATGCACATCACCTAAGCCTTGCAAGCATTGCAACTAATGAGTTAGTTGCAAGATGATGTATTACGAAACGAGCAAAGAGACTTGCCGGTAACGAGATTGAACTAGGTATTGAGATACCGACGATCGAATCTCGGGCAAGTAACATACCGATGACAAAGGGAACAACGTATGTTGTTATGCGGTCTGACCGATAAAGATCTGCGTAGAATATGTAGGAGCCAATATGAGCATCCAGGTTCCGCTGTTGGTTATTGACCGGAGACATGTCTCGGTCATGTCTACATTGGTCTCGAACCCGTAGGGTCCGCACGCTTAAGGTTTCGATGACAGTTATATTATGAGTTTATGAGTTTTGATGTACCGAAGGAGTTCGGAGTCCCGGATGAGATCGCGGACATGACAAGGAGTCTCGAAATGGTCGAGACGTAAAGATCGATATATTGGACGACTATATTCGGACATCGGAAAGGTTCCGAGTGGTTCGGGTATTTTTCGAAGTACCGGGGAGTTACGGGAATACGGGAGAAGAAGTATATGGGCCTTATTGGGCTTTAGGGGAGAGGGAGAGGTAGGCTGCGCCCCCCCCAAGGCCTAGTCCGAATTGGACTAGGGGGAGGGGCTGCGCCCCCTCCTTCCCTCTTCCCTTTCCTTGTCTCCTACTCCTACTACATGGAAGAACTCCTAGTTGGACTAGGAAAGGGGGAATCCTACTCCCGGTGGGAGTAGGACTCCCCTAGGGCGCGCCATAGAGAGGGCCGGCCCTCCCCTCCTCCACTCCTTTATATACGGGGGCAGGGGCACCCCATAGACACACAAGTTGATCCACGTGATCATATTCTTAGCCGTGTGCGGTGCCCCCTTCCACCATAATCCTCGATAATATTGTAGCGGTGCTTAGGCGAAGCCCTGCAACGGTAGTACATCAAGATCATCACCACGCCGTCGTGCTAACGGAACTCTTCCCCGACACTTTGCTGGATCGGAGTCCGGGGATCGTCATCGAGCTGAACGTGTGCTAAAACTCGGAGGTGCCGTAGTTTCGGTGCTTGATCGGTCGGGCCGTGAAGACGTACGACTACATCAACCGCGTTGTGCTAACGCTTCCGCTGTCGGTCTACAAGGGTACGTAGATCGCACTCTCCCCTCTCGTTGCTATGCATCACCATGATCTTGCGTGTGCGTAGGACAATTTTAAAATCACTACATTCCCCAACACTAATGTCCATAGTCAGGAAACCATGACTATCTTTTGATCAACGAGCTAGTCAACTAGAGGCTCACTAGGGACGTGTTGTGGTCTATGTATTCACACATGTATTACGATTTCCGGATAACACAATTATAGCATGAACAATAGACAATTATCATGAACAAGGAAATATAATAACAACCATTTTATTATTGCCTCTAGGGCATATTTCCAACAGTCTCCCACTTGCACTAGTCAATAATCTAGTTACATTGTGATGAATCGAACACCCATAGAGTTCTGGTGTTGATCATGTTTTGCTCTAGGGAGAGGTTTAGTCAACAGATCTGCTACATTCTGGTCCGTATGTACTTTACAAATATCTATGTCTCCATTTTGAACACTTTCACGAATGGAGTTGAAGCGACGCTTGATATGCCTGGTCTTCCTGTGAAACCTGGGCTCCTGGCAAGGGCAATAGCTCCAGTGTTGTCACAGAAGAGAGTCATCGGGCCCGACGCATTGGGAATGACTCCTAGGTCGGTAATGAACTCCTTCACCCAGATTGCTTCTTGTGCTGCCTCCGAGGCTGCCATGTACTCCGCTTCACATGTAGATCCCGCCACAACGCTTTGCTTGCAACTGCACCGGCTTACTGCCCCACCATTCAAAATATACACGTATCCGGTTTGTGACTTAGAGTCATCCAGATCTGTGTCAAAGCTAGCATCGACATAACCCTTTACGATGAGCTCTTCGACACCTCCATAAACGAGAAACATATCCTTAGTCCTCTTCAGGTACTTCAGGATATTCTTGACCGCTGTCCAGTGTTCCATGCCGGGATTACTTTGGTACCTTCCTACCAAACTTACGGCAAGGTTTACATCAGGTCTGGTACACAGCATAGCATACATGATAGACCCTATAGCCGAGGCATAGGGGACGACACTCATCTTTTCTCTATCTTCTACCGTGGTCGGGCATTGAGCCATGCTCAATCTTGTACCTTGCAACACAGGCAAGAACCCCTTCTTTGACTGATCCATATTGAACTTTTTCAATATCTTGTTAAGGTACGTACTCTATGAAAGACCAATGAGGCGTCTCGATCTATCTCTATAGATCTTGATGCCTAATATGTAAGCAACTTCTCCAAGATCCTTCATTGAAAAACACTTGTTCAAGTAGGCCTTTATGCTTTCCAAGAATTCTATATCATTTCCCATCAATAGTATGTCATCCACATACAATATGAGAAATGCTACAGAGCTCCCACTCACTTTCTTGTAAATGCAGGCTTCTCCATAAGTCTGCATAAACCCAAACGCTTTGATCATCTCATCAAAACGAATGTTCCAACTCCGAGATGCTTGCACCAGCCCATAGATCGAGCGTTGGAGCTTGCACACCTTGTCAGCATTCTTAGGATCGACAAAACCTTCCGGCTGCATCATATACAATTCTTCCTTAAGGAAACCATTAAGGAATGCCGTTTTGACGTCCATTTGCCATATCTCGTAATCATAGAATGCGGCAATTGCTAACATGATTCGGACGGACTTCAGCTTCGCTACGGGTGGGAAAGTCTCATCATAGTCAACCCCTTGAACTTGTCGATAACCCTTAGCGACAAGCCGAGCTTTATAGATGGTTACATTACCATCCGCGTCTGTCTTCTTCTTAAAGATCCATTTATTTTCTATGGCTCGCCGATCATCGGGCAAGTCAGTCAAAGTCCATACTTCGTTTTCATACATGGATCCTATCTCAGATTTCATGGCTTCCAACCATTTGTCGGAATCTGGGCCCGCCATCGCTTCTTCATAGTTCGAAGGTTCACCATTGTCTAACAACATGATTTCCAGGACAGGGTTGCCGTACCACTCTGGTGCGGAACGTATCCTTGTGGACCTACGAAGTTCAGTAAACTTGATCTGAAGTTTCATGATCATCATCATTAACTTCCTCTCTAGTCGGTCACCTCAGGAACATTTTCTTGAACTGCGCCACTCTCCGGTTCAAGAGGCAATACTTCATCAAGTTCTACTTTCCTCCCACTTACTTCTTTCGAGAGAAACTCTTTCTCTAGAAAGGATCCATTCTTGGCAACAAAGATCTTGCCTTCGGATCTGAGGTAGAAGGTATACCCAATAGTTTCTTTAGGGTATCCTATGAAGACGCATTTTTCGGACTTGGGTTCGAGCTTTTCAGGTTGAAGTTTCTTGACATAAGCATCGCATCCCCAAACTTTTAGAAACGACAGCTTAGGTTTCTTCCCAAACCATAATTCATACGGTGTCGTCTCAACGGATTTCGACGGAGCCCTATTTAAAGTGAATGCGACAGTCTCTAAAGCATAGCCCCAAAATGACAGCGGTAGATCGGTAAGAGACATTATAGATCGCACCATATCCAATAGAGTGCGATTACGATGTTCGAACACACCATTACGCTGAGGTGTTCCAGGCGGCGTGAGTTGTGAAACTGTTCCATATTTGCTTAAGTGCGTGCCAAATTCGTGACTCAAGTATTCTCCCCCACGATCTGATTGCAAGAACTTGATTTTCCTGTCACGTTGATTCTCAACCTCACTCTGAAATTCCTTGAACTTTTCAAAGGTCTCAGACTTGTGTTTCATTAAGTAGACATACCCATATCTACTCAAGTCATCAGTGAGGGTGAGAACATAATGATAGCCACCGCGAGCCTCAACACTCATTGGACTGCACACATCAGTATGTATGATTTCCAATAAGTTGGTTGCTCGCTCCATTGTTCCTGAGAACGGAGTCTTTGTCATTTTACCCATGAGGCATGGTTCGCACGTGTCAAATGATTCGTAATCAAGAGACTCTAAAAGTCCATCTGCATGGAGCTTCTTCATGCGTTTGACACCTATGTGACCAAGGTGGCAGTGCCACAAGTATGTGGGACTATCATTATCAACCTTACATCTTTTGGTATTCACCTTATGAATATGTGTAACATTACGCTTGAGATTCATTAAGAATAAACCATTCACCAGTGGGGCATGACCATAAAACATATCTCTCATATAAATAGAACAACCATTATTCTCGGATTTAAATGAGTAGCCATCTCGAATTAAACGAGATCCTGATACAATGTTCATGCTCAAAGCTGGCACTAAATAACAATTATTGAGGTTTAAAACTAATCCCGTAGGTAAATGTAGAGGTAGCGTGCCGACGGCGATCACATCGACCTTGGAACCATTCCCGACGCGCATCGTCACCTCGTCCTTCGCCAGTCTCTGCTTATTCCGCAGCTCCTGCTTTGAGTTACAAATGTGAGCAACCGCACCGGTATCAAATACCCAGGAGCTACTACGAGTACTGGTAAGGTACACATCAATTACATGTATATCACATATACCTTTAGTGTTGCCGGCCTTCTTGTCCGCTAAGTATTTGGGGCAGTTTCGCTTCCAGTGACCACTTCCCTTGCAATAAAAACACTCAGTCTCGGGCTTGGGTCCATTCTTTGGCTTCTTCCCGGCAGCTTGCTTACCGGGCGCGGCAACCCCCTTGCCGTCCTTCTTGAAGTTCTTCTTACCCTTGCCTTTCTTAAACTTAGTGGTTTTACTCACCATCAACACTTGATGTTCCTTTTTGATCTCCACCTCCGCTGATTTCAGCATTGAATATACTTCAGGAATGGTCTTTTCCATCCCCTGCATATTGAAGTTCATCACAAAGCTCGTGTAGCTCGGTGGAAGCGACTGAAGGATTCTGTCAATGACCGCGTCATCCGGGAGATTAACTCCCAGCTGAGTCAAGCGGTTATGCAACCCAGACATTTTGAGTATGTGTTCACTGACAGAACTATTTTCCTCCATCTTACAACTGAAGAACTTGTCGGAGACTTCATATCCCTCGACCTGGGCATGAGCTTGGAAAACCATTTTTAGCTCTTCGAACATCTCATATGCTCCGTGTTGCTCAAATCGCTTTTGGAGCCCCGGTTCTAAGCTGTAAAGCATGCTGCACTGAACGAGGGAGTAATCATCAGCACGTGACTGCCAAGCGTTCATAACGTCTTGGTTCTCTGGGATGGGTGCGTCACCTAGCGGTGCTTCTAGGACATAATCTTTCTTGGCAGCTATGAGGATGATCCTCAGGTTCCGGACCCAGTCCGTATAGTTGCTGCCATCATCTTTCAGCTTGGTTTTCTCTAGGAACGCGTTGAAGTTGAGGGCAACATTAGCGTGGGCCATTTTATCTACAAGACACATTGTAAAGATTTTAGACTAAGTTCATGATAATTAAGTTCATCTAATTAAATTATTCAATGAACTCCCACTCAGATAGACATCCCTCTAGTCATCTAAGTGAAACATGATCCGAGTCAACTAGGCCGTGTCCGATCATCTCGTGAGATGGACTAGTCAACATCGGTGAACATCTTCATGTTGATCGTATCTTCTATACGACTCATGCTCGACCTTTCGGTCTTCCGTGTTTCGAGGCCATGTCTGTACATGCTAGGCTCGTCAAGTCAACCTAAGTGTATTGCGTGTGTAAATCTGGCTTACACCCGTTGTATTCAAACGTTAGAATCTATCACACCCGATCATCATGTGGTGCTTCGAAACAATGAACCTTTGCAACGGTGCACAGTTAGGGGGAACACTTTCTTGAAATTATTACGAGGGATCATCTTATTTAAGCTACCGTCGTTCTAAGCAAATAAGATGTAAAACATGATAAACATCACATGCAATCAAATAGTGACATGATATGGCCAATATCATTTGCTCCTTTTGATCTCCATCTTCGGGACGCCATGATCATCGTCACCGGCATGACACCATGATCTCCATCATCATGTCTTCATGAAGTTGTCTCGTCATCTATTACTTCTACTACTATAGCTAATGGTTTAGCAATAAAGTAAAGTAATTACATGACGTTTATGTTGACACGCAGGTCATAAATAAATTAAGACAACTCCTATGGCTCCTGCCAGTTGTCATACTCATCGATATGCAAGTCGTGATTCCTATTACAAGAACATGATCAATCTCATACATCACATATATCATTCATCACATCCTTTTGGCCATATCACATCACATGGCACATGCTGCAAAAACAAGTTAGACGTCCTCTAATTGTTGTTGCAAGTTTTTACGTGGCTGCTAAAGGTTTCTAGCAAGAACGTTTCTTACCTACGCCAAAACCACAACGTGATATGCCAATTTCTATTTAACCTTCATAAGGACCCTTTTCATCGAATCCGATCCGACTAAAGTGGGAGAGACAGACACTCGCTAGCCACCTTATACAACTAGTGCATGTCATTCGGTGGAACCAGTCTCACGTAAGCGTACGTGTAAGGTCGGTCCGGGCCGCTTCATCCCACGATGCCGCCGAATCAAGATAAGACTACTAACGACAAGTAAATTGACAATATCCACGCCCATAACTGCTTTGTGTTCTACTCGTGCATAGAAACTACGCATAGACCTAGCCCATGATGCCACTGTGGGAGAACGTAGCAGAATTTAAAATTTTCTACGCATCACCAAGATCAATCTATGGAGTTATCTAGCAACAAGGGAAAGGGGAGTGCATCTACATACCCTTGTAGATCACGCGCGGAAGCGTTCAAGAGAATGGGGTTGATGGAGTCGTACTCGTCGTGATCCAAATCACCGATGACCTAGCGCCGAACGGACGGCACCTCCGCGTTCAACACACGTACGGTTGGGAAGACGTCTCCTCCTTCTTGATCCAGCAAGGGGGAAGGAGAGGTTGATGGAGATCCAGCAGCACGACGGCGTGGTGGTGGAAGCAACGGTGATCTCGGCAGGGCTTCGCCAAGCTCAGCGAGATGGAGAGGTGTCACGGGAGGGAGAGGGAGGCGCCAGGGGATAGGGTACGGCTGCCCTCCCTCCCCCACTATATATAGGGCCCCTAGGGGGGCGCCGGCCCTACAGATTGGATCTCAAGGGGGGGCGGCCAAGGGGGGTGGCTTGCCCCACAAGCCAAGTGGGGCGCCCCCACCCCTAGGGTTTCCAACCCTAGGCGCAGGGGGAGGCCCAAGGGGGGCGCACCAGCCCACCAGGGGCTGGTTCCCTTCCCAACTTCAGTCCATGGGGCCCTCCGGGACAGGTGGCCCCACCCGGTGGACCCCCGGGACCCTTCCGGTGGTCCCGGTTCAATACCGGTGACCCCTGAAACTTTCCCGATGGCCGAAACTGGACTTCCTATATATAATTCTTCACCTCCGGACCATTCCGGAACTCCTCGTGACGTCCGGGATCTCATCCGGGACTCCGAACAACTTTCGGGTTACCGCATACTAATATCTCTACAACCCTAGCGTCACCGAACCTTAAGTGTGTAGACCCTACGGGTTTGGGAGACACGCAGACATGACCGAGACGACTCTCCGGTCAATAACCAACAGCGGGATCTGGATACCCATGTTGGCTCCCACATGCTCCTCGATGATCTCATCGGATGAACCATGATGTCGTGGATTCAATCAATCCCGTATACAATTCCCTTTGTCAATCGGTACGTTACTCGTCCGAGACTCGATCGTCGGTATCCCAATACCTCGTTCAATCTCGTTACCAGCAAGTCACTTTACTTGTACCGTAATGCATGATCCCGTGATCAACCACTTGGTCACATTGAGCTCATTATGATGATGCATTACCGAGTGGGCCCAGAGATACCTCTCCGTCATACGGAGTGACAAATCCCAGTCTCGATTCGTGCCAACCCAACAGACACTTTCGGAGATACCCGTAGTGCACCTTTATAGTCACCCAGTTACGTTGTGACGTTTGGCACACCCAAAGCAATCCTACGGTATCCGGGAGTTGCACAATCTCATGGTCTAAGGAAATGATACTTGACATTCGGAAAAGCTCTAGCAAACGAACTACACGATCTTTGAGCTATGCTTAGGATTGGGTCTTGTCCATCACATCATTATCCTAATGATGTGATCCCGTTATCAATGACATCTAATGTCCATAGTCAGGAAACCATGACTATCTTTTGATCAACGAGCTAGTCAACTAGAGGCTCACTAGGGACGTGTTGTGGTCTATGTATTCACACATGTATTACGATTTCTGGATAACACAATTATAGCATGAACAATAGACAATTATCATGAACAAGGAAATATAATAATAACCATTTTATCCTCTAGGGCATATTTCCAACAGCCTCGTGGCCGCCTCGTTCATTTCTTGACGTCCACTCCAAGTCCTCTGGATCACTTTTGTTCCAAAAATCACGTTCCCGAAGGTTTCATTCCGTTTGCACTCCATTTGATATTCCTTTTCTATGAAACACTGAAATAGGCAAAAAAAACAGCAATTTGGGCTGGGCCTCCGGTTAATAGGTTAGTCCCAAAAATACTATAAAAGTGTAAAAATAAGCCCATTAACATCCAAAATAGAAAATATAATAGCATGGAGCAATCAAAAATTATAGATACGTTGGAGACGTATCAATGCATTACGGAACGAGTAAAGAGACTTGCCTATAACGAGATTGAACTAGGTATGGAGATACTGACGATCGAATCTCGGGCAAGTAACATACCGATGAAAAATGGAATAACGTATGTTGTCATAACGGTTTGACCGATAAAGATCTTCATAGAATATGTGGGAACCAATATGAGCATCTAGGTTCCGCTACTGGTTATTGATCGGAGAGGTGTCTCGGTCATGTCTACATAGTTCTCGAACCCGTAGGTTTCGCACGCTTAACGTTCGATGACGATTTGTATTATATGAGTTATGTGATTTGGTGACCGAATGTTGTTCGGTGTCCCGGATGAAATCACGGACATGACGAGGAGTCTCGAAGTGGTTGAGAGGTAAAGATTCATATATAGGACGATAGTATTTGGATACCGGAAGTGTTCCAGGGGTACCGGGTACGTATCGGGTCACCGGAAAGGGTTCCGGGCACCCCCTCCCCCCCGGCAAAGATATTGGCCTTATTGGGCCAAGGGCGGGACAGACTAGCCCATAGTGGGCTGGTGCGCCCCCATATGAGCTGGCCTAAGTGGAGAAATAAAAAGGGGAGGATGAAAGGAAATAGAGAGAGTAGGATTCCCCCTTCCTTTCCCCTCTCCCCTCTGTCCTTTCCCCTTCCGGAGAAAAGGAAAGGGGGAGGCCAAATTGGAGGAGGCCCCAAGTAGGATTCCTTCTACCTGGGACGCCCCATGGCTGTCTCCCTCCCCCTCCCACCTATATATATATGGGGAGGGGGCGCCTAGAACACAAAACAAACATTGTTAGCCGTGTGTGGCGCCCCCTCCACTGTTTACGCCTCCGGTCATATTCACGTAGTGCTTAGGCGAAGCCCTACGCGGATCACTTCACCATCACCGTCACCACGCCATCGTGCTGACGAAACTCTCCCTCAAAACTTTGCTGGATCAAGAATTCGAGGGACATCATCGAGCTGAACATGTGCAGAACTCGGAGGTGCCGTATGTTCGGTACTTGATCGGTTGGATCGCGAAGACGTTCGACTACATCAACCGCGTTAACCTAACGCTTTCGCTTTCGGTCTACGAGGGTACGTGGACACACTCTCACCCTCGTTGCTATGCATCTACTAGATAGATCTTGCGTGATCGTAGGAATTTTTTTGAAATTGCATGCTACGTTCCCCAACAAGTATGGACTTTGGTTGACTTGCCCGATGATCGGCAAGTCATAGAGAATAAATGGATCTTCAAGAAAAAGACCGGCGCTGATGGTAATGTTACTGTCTACAAAGATCGACTTGTTGCAAAAGGTTTTCGACAAGTTCAAGGAGTTGACTACGATGAGACTTTCTCACTCGTAGCGATGTTTAAGTCTGTCCGAACCATGTTAGCAATTCCCGCATTTTATGATTATGAAATCTGGCAAATGGATGTCAAAACTGCATTCCTTAATGGATTTCTCAAAGAAAAGTTGTATATGATGCAACCAGAAGGTTTTGTTGATCCTAAAAGTGCTAACAAAGTGTGCAAGCTCCGGCGATCCATTTATGGACTGCTGCATGCATCTTGAAGTTGGAATATACGCTTTGATAGTCTGATCAAAGCATATGGTTTTATACAGACTTTCGGAGAAGTCTGCATTTACAAGAAAGTGAGTGGGAGCTCTGTTGCATTTCTAATATTATATGCGGATGGCATATTGTTGATTGGAAATGATATTTCTGGATAGCATAAAAGGACAATTGAATAAGAGTTTTTCAATGAAAGACCTCGGTGAAGCTGCTTATATATTGGGCATCAAGATCTATAGAGATAGATCAAGGCGCTTAATTGGACTTTCACAAAGCACATACCTTGATAAAGTTTTGAAGAAGTTCAAAATGGATCAGTCAAAGAAAGGGTTCTTGCCTGTGTTACAAGGTGTGAAGTTGAGTAAGACTAAAAACCCGACCACGGCAGAATATATAGAGAGAATGAAAGTCATTTTCTATGCCTCAATTATAGGTTCTATAAAGTATGCCATACTGTGTACCAGACATGTTGTGTGTCTTGCCATGAGTTTGGCAAGGGGGTACAATGGTGATCCAGGAGTAGATCACTGGACAACGGCCAAAATTACCCTTAGTTACCTAAGATGACTAAGGAAATGTTTCTCGGTTATGGAGGTGATAAAGAGTTCGTCATAAAGGGTTACGTCGATGCAAGCTTTAAACACCGATTCAGATGACTCTGAGTCTCGATCTAGATACATATTGAAAGTGGGAGCAATTAGGTAGAGTAGCTCCATACAGAGTATTGTAGACATAGAAATTTACAAAATACATATAGATCTGAATGTGGCAGACCCGTTGACTAAACTTTTCTCACAAGCAAAACATGATCACACCTTAATACTCTTTGGGTGTTAATCACATAGCGATGTGAACTAGATTATTGACTCTAGTAAACACTTTAGGTGTTGGTCACATGACGATGTGAACTATGGGTATTAATCACATAAAGATGTGAACTATTGGTGTTAAATCACATGGCGATGTGAACTAGATTATTGCCTCTTGTGCAAGTGGAAGACTGAAGCAAATATGCCCTAAAGGCAATAATAAAGTTGTTATTTTATATTTCCTTATATCATGATAAATGTTTATTATTCAGATTTACGAAGTTATCATAGACGTCTCGTCGCCGACGGAAATGTCTCCTTCCACTGAAAGCGCATCACGGAAATCTTTAAATAAATCCATAAATAATGCGAGCTCCAGGATTTGAACCCTGCTGAGCCGGGGATATCACTGTCTCTCTATCCATCCAAGGTTCGCTATTTCATGTGTTCTTTGTAATGCTATGATTGAGAATAAATAGATAGATTTTTTTCAAAAAAAGGTGGAACCTTTTGGGAAAAAATATAATATCCACTCGAACCATTTGAAAAAAAGAACCTTTTTGTTTTTCTTGATGCTAGCAAACATGCTCAATCCTATAAAAATCGAATGAACGTGATATTTCAATCGAATGACTGATATTTCAATCCCGCAGAATCTAAACTGGTTGAGCGGTGCTTTCACTCGGATATCGCTCGTGCAAGAGGTCAACGCTGCCTCGATCCAATCATGGACACATCGAAAGAGAAAGGGAATCAATTCAACGAGAGGAAATCGATCCCTTTCGTCGGGTCACGCAAGTTGCAGCTTGCAAGCTAGTCCCGGATTATTACTTTGCTACGTACTCCGGCTGGCTAGGTAGGCCGCCATGTCATGTCAGCACACCACACCACATGGCCGCTTTCCGGGTCGACGCTGCACCGAGTGGCGCCGGCCCCGGGGGCGCGCGCGCCCGGTACCCGCGCCCGTGACCGCAGCGGCATCATCGCATATATCGGGACTCGACGCCGCCGGACCGGACCGGTTTCCGTTGGCATGCAGTAGTAGCTAGGCGGCTATGGCTGTGCTAGCCAGGCATCGGAACTCGCAAGTTTCGCCGCTAGCTAGCTTGCCACCGCTGGTTAATTGCACTCTATTGCCCGTCGGGCATCTCCATGTCGTTGCTCCTGCAGCTGTAGGGGCAGTGCAGGCAACACGCCATGGAAGATGCATGCATGCATGCTTGGCAGGGAAAGGGACGCAAATCCACGAGTCAGATGGAGAGCCCGTTGATGCTTAACTAATAAAATTCGTGGTTACCGGTGCATTAGCGAATTGCTCTGCCTTTTCTGACCGGAAAGCTCACGTTGTTCTACTGTCAAGTCAAGTTTTCATCATAAAATCGTACTTACGTCCGTGCCACTTTAAAAAGAAGAAATTAAGGAAGGCGAAAACTGAAACCTGGACGGTCAAACAACTCTCTCGCGCGGCAGTCGCCTGCGCTCGGCGCACACGTGGGCGGGCGAGGATCCAGCAGCGTATCTGCTCGAAAAACACGTACGTACTTACATAAAAGCAGCGGCGCGGCAGTCACGGCGCAGCGATTCTCCGATCGCGGCCAGATTCTTGCAGGTTTGTCCGTTTGCAGCACCAAGAGAAGCGTCCCATGGACGTGAGCCTCGCAAAAGCTACTCCTCTTCTCCTCTCATCTCCGGTCCTCTCGTTTTCGACCAGAGAGGCGCGTACGCTACGTTGACCGCACGAGACATGCGCCACTTTTCTCCCACGACCGCACGTCACCCGCCCATGCACCCACGCAACACGCACACACTTGCTCACGCGTACCGACTGACATTGGCGTCGGACAATGAGCCACGCACGACTTCTCCAAGTCCATCTCTCACTGACGCCGGAGCCCAGGCCGTGCATGGTTGAAGCCGACGGTACAACAGTTGCCATCAGGCCTTCACTACGTCCGCAAAATCTCCACTGCATGCAGTACATGGGGGAGGCTCCTTCTGGAAGACGGATTGCATGCCACATGCGTACATGGGGGAGCTCGATCGTCATTAAGCCATGATCTATGGCTTAATGGCCAGTAAAAATAATACTACCAGCTTCTTTCCCGGCCGTGGCGTTCTGGGGTAGCTGTAGCACGGGTTAGGGAATGCAGGCTAACCTAAAAATACTTCAGAATCGAATCTTGCACTGTACACTTCAGTATATATTTAGCACCGTGTCAGTCATAACTGAGCCTGAGTGTTTCAAAAAAAAACCTCTGAGCCTGAGTGGACTGTCTGACTGCCGATCGAATCACTGTCAGCCACTCACTCAGTCTGTGAGAAGGAGAATTTACCACGTATGCCTCGGAGTAGAATAATCTGCGGGGCTACGGAAACCCTTTTCTTTGTACACAAAAATTGCACGTACGTAGGAGTACGATACTTATCCAACTAATCTGCGGGCCTACCAGCCAAATAATACTCATCGGCACTGAGGTAGCGGCAACTGCTGCTTACATTCCGATCATCTTAAACGACAAGAAACACCAACAACAGAGTACTAGAAGCTATGCTAACACGGCTGCCGCTGCTAGTGCGACCGAGAGAAACGAAAGAAGATGTAATTCACAGCCAGGATCAAGAATCGGGACCGGAAGAAACACTGATCGATGCGTGCTCGCGGAGCTGCCGAGATGGGATCGTGTGTGTCTCACTCTCATCGCTCGGCCGGAGGCGGGTGGTGGTGGCTGGTCCCGAGGCGGCGGCACGCGCCGGAGGCGAAGAGGGAGAGCCAGGCGACGAGCGGGGTGCCGAGGAGGACGAGGCCGACGGGCACCATCCAGAGCTGCTCCCGCGCCGGGTGGAACGCCACCGCCCACCACACCAGCACCCCGGCCCCCGCCAGCCCCACCGCCGCCACGCCCGCCGCCACGGCGCAGCACGCCCACGACCACGCCCACCCCGCCTCCGCCCCCGACGACGGCCGCCCTCCTCCTCCTCGGCCCGCCGTCTCCATGGCCGCCGCGTCGGCCTTGGCGCCACGCGACCCTTGCTCCGGCGCCATTGCGATCGAGGCGCGGCCAGCTGGTCTGCTCCTCCTATGCGCGCGCGTGCGTTGGGGGGCGGAGGAAGGAGAGCGCGGCGAGTGAATATACTGGCGCGGCGCGGGCGGGGGAGGGGGGAAGTGGGCGGCCGAGGCCCAGCCGGGGTTATCTGGTGATGGCGACTCCGAGGGCCGGAAAGGCGCCCGTTTCCTTCTCTTTCACGACGCCTTGTATTTATTTACTGCTCTCCACGTCGGAATTAACCCGAGCCCGTCGCATGCTCGCCAGCTGCCCGGGCCTTGATCACACGCTCCAGCTCGCCGAAGCGAAAGCTCGGCGCCCGCTGTTTCCGGCTAATAACTCTGCCGTGTTGCTTGCTTCCCTAGGACCAGAGGCGGCGGCGACGACGACGATGACCTTGGTTTGTCCGGTCGTCGGTCCAGCCAGGCCAGGTGTCCGGCGGGCCGGCGCCATGAAGCAGGGCTGGGCCGGGACGGACGCTTGTCGTACCGTGTCGGATGCGTCCCACACAACACCATGATGAGGGTGGTGTGCAAGACAAGGTCCGTCCGTGTCTGGTTAATTCACGCGGGCGTGTGCTCGTGCGTCTGTGGATTTCGCATCGCATCCATCATCCGGCAGTACCGTCAGTATTCCCGATCGCGATCCTCATCATCAAACAAAACAAAAACCATGGCGTCGCCTCGGAATCAAAGTTGGCCGGCTCTGTCCTATCGGCCGAGAATCCCAGCCGGGTCGGGCCGGGCCTACCCCCGTTTGTCATGGGAATATTTTCTTCAGGAACGCGCCGCACTGTGCAAGTCAACATAAGTGGCGATCCATGCCGCTGCCGCCGTCCCAAAAGGCTGCTCAAATGAGACGCATGTGCTCCTCTCCACGCCTCCTTTCCCACGATTCTGGCTGCAACAAACTCCTATCCCTGGGACTCGACCGGTGTCCAGTTTCAGGCAAGATCGATACTCGCACATGCTTCACGCTGAAGCCAGCATCCGCACCTTGATTGCCATCACCGTCTGAAATCTCATCTTCACAGTTTTTTCTATCTCTCTCGCGGAGTAATTTTGTCCTCAGCTGCTTCACAGAGAAGCTGATCGTCACATCCACCGGCTGATAGCACGACCGCACATAAACTTCCTCACCGACAATGATGCTGTCGCTCGTACTGACAACGAACGTTCAGCCATCAGAAAACTGCAAAACACATTCTCGTGTGGACGAATGAAATGGCTAAACGAGCACGCAAGGTGCTCCTGGTACTACCAAACAGACACTTGCTCCGCAGTCTACTGGAGGCTGTTCCCCTGTCGACGGCGCACCCGACGAAGGGGTACCGGATGAACATGAAGCGTCCTTCAGGGATCAGGAGCCACCGTCGAAAGGGATCTTGTAACGGTGCTAAGGACATCGGCTACGGATACTACAAGCTGGTGATCGTTACAGCAGTACCCACAGCAGTTTCCCCCAGATTTGAAATAGCATCCAGAGTACAGTATCTATCAACAAACTGTTGTTCGTATTGGCTACGGAGGTGGCCAGGACTGGTTGATCAGGACGTACCTCCCAAACGAATATATTGCTCTTCTTAATGTATGTCCTTAAAAAAAATAACCATGGAAAAAATGAAAAAGGCCATTCATATACACAATACTAGACAAGTTTGAATGCCCTCCTTGTCAAATAAAGCAATGAATTCTTAGATCATGCGCTTGTTCATACTTACCATATTTAACAAGGTGAGCATGATGTCACCTTCAGCAGCACCACGCAGGTGTATCAGTTACAGAGCTGAAGTTATTTTAAACATAATTGACACAATGTATTGACCAAATGATCAACTTATGCTCAAAAATATTGCCATAGCATGAGCACAGACGAATTTTCACTTAGAAGCTGACATGGATTATGGTACAGCAAACACTCTGTGGCAGAAAATTTCTCACTTAATCAGAGTTCAGTTTGTTCTCAACGCTGGACGAGAATAAAAAAAGACCAAGAATGATCAGACTGGCACTCTCAAACAACTGTATGGATACAGCTCCCAAGTCAAAAAGTTTCTGAAACCTCGCAAAACTAAATAATTAAACCAGTAAAACAATCAGCAACATTTATCTTCAAAGTCAGCACTACAAAATTTAGCAAAAGTAAGTCATTGGATTTATCTTTATTGTCAACAATGAATACTCATAATGCTATGGATATTGCCACTCTTACCAAGAAGCAAGTTGCCCAATAAGCTGAATAAACTTAGAAAAGCGCCAATTTTGACCGATACCATAAAACATGGTATTTTGACTCAGAGACAATGATGGTGTTGGCCGTTCACCTATAAGAAAACTGCAGAACATATTCTCCTGTAGAACAATGGAATGGAACGGCTAATCGAAGACGCAAGATGTTGCTGATGCCAAACGCATATTTGCCTGTCTCCTGGAGGGCCATGCCCCTGTCGACGGTGCACCTGACGAAGGATTCTCGTACCGGATGAACATGAACTGTCCTTCAGGAGCCACTTGTAATGGTGCTAAAGACAAGGGCTAATACATCGGGCACAGCAACTCAGAAGCTAGTGATCGTTACAGCATACCTACAAGGCTACAACAGTTTTTCAGTTTCGAAAAAGCATTCTTATCTGCATTAGGTCGATCCCGGGTGGCACGTATAAGGCCAGCGTTCGAGCCAGACAAGGGAATGCCGAGGCCTGCTGAAGCGTCCACAGGGAGGGCTCCCCAGGACCTTGCCGGAGAGCGGGGGCAACGCAGCGTCGCTGGCGGAGGAGTGGCAGAGTGTTGGCAGGTTTGAGTGCAGGGTCCATGGGGTCGCCGGCACCGGAGATGGTGCCGCGGTTTAGAGGGATGGCTGGGAGTGATGGAGACACGAGGGCTGGCGCCACAGCAGTGCCCGCTGGCCACAGTGACGGCGGCATATGCTTAGGGGCGTGGAGGTGGTTGGGTCAGGGTGGAGGAAGAAGGAGAATGTAGAAGCTCAGGCTGGGCTGGAGGGGGAACACGAGGGCAGCCGTTGGATTTCAATCCAACATTACCTATTGCATTAAAATGGCATTCTGAGTACCTATAGAACTGTTCATATGGGCAATGGACGATCTAGGGCGAGGACTGACAGGACATGCGCTTAATCGCTTATGATGGAAGGGTGGCTGCTTCTATCGTCCCTACTATTCACCAGGGAACACACTGTACAGCATCAGATGTAGCAGCGCCAGCAAGACTCATGACAAGAAATAGTGAGACCAGCTTAACTGTGATGCCACAAATTTACCATGGGAAACGTCCCTCGTAGATAGTACTACAGCAGTTTGAACGTCCTCCCCCTGAAATCAAAGCAAACAATTCTTAGATCGCTTGTTCATACTTACAAATTACAAAACATGTGATGGGCCTCACCTCCAGGGGCACCTTGCGGGTATATCAGTCACAGTTAGTAGACGAGCAGAAGTACAAAACATAACTGGCACAATGTATTGACCAAATGGTCAAAATCTTGGCATATCAGTAGCACAGATGAGTTCACCCTTATAAGCTGACATAGATTATGGTACAACAAACACTCTGTGCCAGAAATTTCCCACCTAATCAGGGTTCGGTTTGTTCTCAACGCTTGCTTTGCTGAGGATAAAAACACCAAGAGTGATCAGACTGGCACTTGCAAACCACTGTATGTATAAAGCTTCCAATTCAAATTTTCTAAGAAATAAGCTCCCAAGTCAAAAAGCTGAGTGCAGCGAAGTAAACAAAAAAAAAGTTTCCAAAATCTCACAAAACTAAATAATTAAACCAGCAAAAAATTCAGTAACATTTATCTCCAAAGCCAGGGCAATACAGAATAAGCACTACAAAAATTAGCAAAAACAAGTCATTGAATTTATCTTTACTGTCAGCAATGAATACTCATTATGATATTGATATTACCACTCTTACCAGGAAGCAAGTTGCTGAATAAACTTAGAAAAGCGCCAATTTTGACCAATGCCATGAAACATGGTATTTTGACCACACATGAACTTCCTCACTGACAATATGATGCTGTCGCTCATACTGATGACGAAACTTCACCTATCAGCAAACTGCGGAACACATTCTCCTGTAGATGAATGGAACGGCTAAACAAATGCGCAAGATGTTGACACGAAAACATATTTTGCTGTCTCAGGGAGGCATGGTGAATGCAAAGCTGCTGTCGATGGTGCACCTGACGAATGACTCTTGTACCGGAGCAACATGAACAGTCCTTCAGGAGCCACTGTGGAAAGGGATCTTGTAATGCTAAAGACACATGCTAACACAAAGGGCACAGCAACTGAAATGCTAATGATCGTTACAGCAGTACCAACAGCAGTTTTCCCAGATTTGAAATAGCATCCAGAATATCTATCAAACTGTTGTTCATACCGGCTATGGCTAGGGCTGATCAGGATATACCTAGCAAATGCTGGATGGATGACTGCTTCTACCATAAACTTGAATTGTTTCATCATGGAAAACCCTACACAGTATCAGAAGATGGCACCAGAGACAATAGACAAACTAGAAATAGTAAGTAATCAACTTAACTGTGATGTCACAAATTTACAACAGGAGAAATGCAAAGAACAAAAAAGATCCACCGATAATGCTACAACAGTTTGAATGCCCTCCCGTTGAAACCAAAGCAAGCAACTCTTAGATCATGTGCTCACTTCTTACTTACAAATTACAAATTGGGTGGCGTATCTTAAACCGTTACAAATTGGGTGGTGTATCTTAAACCGTACTAGTGTACATGTTAGTGGATGAGCTGAGACCAAATGCACACATTATTTTCGGATACTTAGCATTGCATCAGGACGAGCACACAGCCACTGGAAATATAGGAATAAGCTCGCAAAATTTATGTCCCAGCTAACAGACTGGTAGCAACTCCCAATCAATCAGAGTTCACTTTCTCCTCAATACTTGATTTGCTGAGGATGAACACACCAAGAATGATCAGACTGGCACCTGCAAACCACTGTATGGACATAGCTCCAAGTTAAAAATGCTGAGTGCAGTTAAGTGAAAAAATAATTCCAAAAATTAGCAAAATTAAGTCATCAAATCTGTCAAAATTTAGCAGCATCTATGTATGTCATCTGCAGTAACTACTCAATGATATAGCAAAAATTGGTCATCTTTATGTTATGGAATGTCCACTCCAATTGAGCAAGAAGCGAGTTGTTTAAGGAAATTGCTGATTTTAAAGGAGATCACAAACCAATGGAAATAAAATTAAAGGCTTCCTTAACATGCACTACTGCCATTACGGAAAATGGAGAATTGTTAAAATAGTACTCCCTCTGTTCACAAATATAAGATGTTCTAACTTTTTTCTGAATCGGATGAATATAGACAAGCTTTAGTGTGTTTGTTCACTCATTTCAGTCTGTATGTAGTCCATATTGAAATATCCAAAACATCTTATATTTCTGAACGGAGGAAGTACCTTAGAAGGCAGAGGTTCCTGAAACAGGAAATACCCTGCAAGACCTGACGAGATGAAGTTGGCGGCGAAGTTGGTGACCGTTGCCTGGAGGGACGACAAAGCTTTGAGGCTGTTCACGTAGCACCCCCACATTGTCACGTTGAAAAGTATCACCATTCCGTATTTGAGCAACTGAGGAAGGCAAGATCACAGTCAGTGACAGTCATCGTCAGCCCTGTGTTCCGAAGCAGGGGAAATTTTGTCAAAAAATTTCAAGCAGGCAGCACTGATCTCAATCTAGGAGAAACTGAACCCTTTAAGTGCTGATCCCAAGCTACTGTACCCTTCATGTTATGCTAGTCAACACAGGGAGTAATTTCACCATGAAATAAATCGCGATTTCAGCTTGAATTCAGTCTTGCTTCTACCAGTTATAAGGTCACAGGCCCACACTCGCTATCGAATTCGCTAACTGGTAACTCGGGACAGCTATGTCGGAGATTCATGTACCGTCCGGGAGGCTGGAGCAACCTAAATTAAGGGGGCTGCAGACTTGCAGGTAAGGTGAGAAGAAGTTCAGATCGGAGGGAAAGGAGAGAGGATTGGTTCGGTACCATGGGCGCGAAGAACTTGGCGGAGATGGCGGCGAGCGCGGCGTTGAGGCCCGCCGCGAGGGCCCAGGCGTATCCGCCTCGGCTCGCCATCGGAGCTAGTCTTTGCTCTCGCCGGAGATCCACTCCCCACGCTGCAGCAAACTAGCGAAGTGGTCGCCGATGCGCGGAAGGGGAAGGCCGGCCACAGCCCGGACGTGCATATGGACGACCAGGCCTTCTCGCCGCAATTACATGGGCCATGGGCCATGGGCTTTGCACATTCTTACAGCGCTAGTAAGAATGTGCAAGTAACCCTCCAAAATTTTCTCAAAAAAAAAAGTAACCCTCCAAAAAAAAGTAAGAATGTGTAAGTTGCTCAAAAAAAAAAAGGGAAAAATGTGCAGAACCCCAAGGCAGCTTAAAGTGTGCGCTATGTCCCACCCGGAAAACATGCAAAGACTTCCAAGAGGGAATATGAGATCTTGCATCTGTCACTAGTCTTTTCTCAAAATAAAATAAAAATCTATCACTAGACTAGCGATATAGAGCAGTCCTACCAAAAGTTCAAAAAAAAAACATTCATACCAACGCTAATTGGACACGAGGATCTTTTATCACAAGTGCAAAAGAGATTAGTTCCTCGCAAAAAAAGAAGGCAAACAGATTCATTTTTCTGCAAAATAAGAAAAATAGTTCACGACATACGCTACCTAAGAAAGAAGTGCATATTTCAACCCCGAACTTTTGCCCTAGTCTAATTTACAACCCCGAATTCCAATACCGTCTAAACTACAACCCCCAACTCTCAAAACCGGTCAGGATTGAACCTTTCTTTCTCTGTTGACCGGTTTTGACCCGTTGACTAGTGAACTGTAAATTAAAATAAAATAAAAATGAAGTTGAAAAAAATTGTTTTTTCCACAAGGTTAACAATAAATTCAAAAATAATTAATAAGTGGAACAATAGTAATTTCAAAAATAATTTTGATTTTTTCACTGGGCTGAACAATAAATTCAAAAAATACCAAAAATTCAAAGAAATTCGAATATTTTTTGCATGGAATATGTGTCAATGTGTGAGGCCCGTGCCAACTTTCATCGCGTTCGGACATTTGAGTAGCTCTCAGCCAAAAAAACAAAACCAGCCCGAACAATGCATGAACAGTTAAATGTTTCACATACCCCATATTTGTCTTTTTACTGAGAGCTACTCAAATATCCAAAGAAGCTTAAAAAATTGTAATTTTTTTTAAATTACCGCACCAGTTGAAAAAATATAAAATGATTTTTTAATTCACTGTTCACCCAGTCAATGGGTCAAAACCGGTCAACTTGGTCAAAACTGGTCGAGAGGTAGAGAAGGGATGAATCCTGACCGGTTTTGAGAGTTAAGGGTTGTAGTTTAGACGGTATTGAAGTTTGAGGTTGTAAATTAGATTAGGGCAAAATTTCAGGGTTGAAATATGCACTTCTCTCGCTACCTAACCATAAGTCATGCAAATTTACCGACTCATTTAGTTATTTATCCCCATCGACATAACTCTCTCTCTCTACAATGACAAACCTATTAAGGACACTCACTGGTTCAAACATTGAAAATGTTGGCAGCTAGAGCATTTCCACCTACCTCTTTAGATTCTTATCGAAGTGGCTGGAGCCGCCAAATAATACATTTGATCAAAAGAGTGCATGACCGGACAAATAAGTCCAATATGATTGCAAGAGTGCTATATGTTTTGTTTATATAGAAATAACAATGAAAAGCATTGTAAATTTTACAAATGGAGGAGGTACCATGTATCTTCATATTGCTAATTACATGATGCACCTTTTCTTTCGGGCATTTGCTATTCATCTTGTTGGGGAACGTAGTAATTTTAAAAAAATTCCTACGCACACGCAAGATCATGGTGATGTATAGCAACGAGAGGGGAGAGTGTAGTCTACGTACCCTCATAGACCGGCAACGGAAGCGTTGACACAACGTAGAGGAAGTAATCGTACGTCTGCCCGATCCGACCGATCCAAGTACCGAACGTATGGTACCTTCGAGTTCTGCACACATTCAACTCGGTGACGTCCCTCGAGCTCCGATCCAGCCGAGTGTTGAGGGAGAATTTCGTCAGCACGACAGTGTGATGACGGTGATGATGTTCTACCGACGCAGGGCTTTGCCTAAGCACTGCTACGATATGACCGAGGTGGAATATGGTGGAAGGGGGCACCACACACGGCTAAGGAACGATCACGAAGATCAACGTGTGTGTCATGAGGTGCCCCCTTGCCCCCGTATATAAAGGAGAGAGGGGGAGGTGCGGCCGGCCCCTAGGGGTGCGCCTGGGGGAGTAGGACTCCCCCTTCTTGCCTTGTTGGAGAAGGAAAGGGGAAGGGGGAAAGAGGAAAGGCCCCCCCTTCCTTGTCCTATTCGGACTAGAGGGGGGAGGGGGCGCGCGGCCTGCCCTGGCCGGCCCTCCTCTTCTCCCTTAGGGCCCATGTAGGCCCATTAACCCCCCCCCCCCCCCCGAGGGGGGGGGTTCCGGTAACCCCCCGGTACTCCGGTAAAATCTCGATTTCACCCGGAACGATTCCGATATCCAAATATAGGCTTCCAATATATCAATATTTATGTCTCGACCATTTCGAGAGTCCTCGTCATGTCCGTGATCACATTCGGGACTCCTAACAACCTTCGGTACATCAAAACACAAAAACCCTAATTACGATCGTCACCGAACTTTAAGCGTGCGGACCCTATGGGTTCGAGAACTATGTAGACATGACCGAGACACGTCTCCGGTCAATAACCAATAGCGGAACCTGGATGCTCATATTGGCTCCTACATATTCTACGAAGATATTTATCGGTCAAACCGCATAACAACATACGTTGTTCCCTTTGTCATCGGTATGTTACTTGCCCGAGCTTCGATCGTCGGTATTCCAATACCTAGTTCAATCTCGTTACCAGCAAGTCTCTTTACTCGTTCCATAATACATCATCTCACAACTAACTCATTAGTTGCAATGCTTGCAAGGCTTATGTGATGTGCATTATCGAGAGGGCCCAAAGATACCTCTCCGACAATCAGAGTGACAAATCCTAATCTCGAAATACGCCAACCCAACAAGTACCTTCGGAGACACCTGTAGAGCACCTTTATAATCACCTAGTTACGTTGTGACGTTTGGTAGCACACAAAGTGTTCCTCCGGTAAACGGGAGTTGCATAATCTCATAGTCATAGGAACATGTATAAGTTATGAAGAAAGAAATAGCAACAAACTAAACGATCAAGTGCTAAGCTAACGGAATGGGTCAAGTCAATCACATCATTCTCCTAATGATGTGATCCCGTTAATCAAATG
The DNA here is from genome assembly GCF_003073215.2 of Triticum urartu. NCBI lineage: Eukaryota > Viridiplantae > Streptophyta > Magnoliopsida > Poales > Poaceae > Triticum > Triticum urartu. Next base: position 616,109,970 of record NC_053026.1, on the reverse strand, counting down.
ACAACTCATGTCTGTGGTTAGGAAACATAACCATCTTTGATCAACGATCTAGTCAAGTAGAGGCATACTAGTGACACTCTGTTTGTCTATGTATTCACACATGTATTATGTTTCCGATTAATACAATCCTAGCATGAATAATAAACATTTATCATGATATAAGGAAATAAATAATAACTTTATTATTGCCTCTAGGGCATATTTCCTTCAGTCTCCCACTTGCACTAGAGTCAATAATCTAGATTACACAGTAATGATTCTAACACCCATGGAGCCTTGGTGCTGATCATGTTTTGCTCGTGGAAGATGCTTAGTCAGCGGGTCTGCAACATTCAGATCCGTATGTATCTTGCAAATTTCTATGTCTCCCACTTGGACTAAATCCCAAATGGAATTGAAGCGTCTCTTGATGTGCTTGGTTCTCTTGTGAAATCTGGATTCCTTCGCCAAGGCAATTGCACCAGTATTGTCACAAAATATTTTTATTGGACCCGATGCACTAGGTATGACACCTAGATCGGATATGAACTCCTTCATCCAGACTCCTTCATTTGCTGCTTCCGAAGCAGCTATGTACTCCGCTTCATATGTAGATCCCGCCACGACGCTTTGTTTAGAACTGCACCAACTGACAGCTCCACCGTTCAATATAAACACGTATCCGGTTTGCGATTTAGAATCGTCCGGATTAGTGTCAAAGCTTGCATCTACGTAACCATTTATGATGAGCTCTTTGTTACCTCCATATACGAGAAACATATCCTTAGTCCTTTTCAGGTACTTCAGGATGTTCTTGACCGCTGTCCAGTGATCCACTCCTGGATTCCTTTGGTACCTCCCTGCTAGACTTATAGCAAGGCACACAGCATTGCATACATGATAGAGCCTATGGCTGAAGCATAGGGAACATCTTTCATTTTCTCTCTATCTTCTGCGGTGGTCGGACATTGAGTCTTACTCAACTTCACACCTTGTAACACATGCAAGAACCCTTTCTTTGCTTGATCCATTTTGAACTTCTTCAAAACTTTGTCAAGGTATGTGCTTTGTGAAAGTCCAATTAAGCGTCTTGATCTATCTCTATAGATCTTAATGCCCAATATGTAAGCAGCTTCATCGAGGTCTTTCATTGAAAAACTCTTATTCAAGTATCCCTTTATGCTATCCAAAAATTCTATATCATTTCCAATCAGCAATATGTCATCCACATATAATATCAGAAATGCTACAGAGCTCCCACTCACTTTCTTGTAAATACAGGCTTCTCCAAAAGTCTATACAAAACCAAATGCTTTGATCACACTATCAAAGCGTTTATTCCAACTCCGAGAGGCTTGCACCAGTCCATGAATGGATCACTGGAGTTGCACATTTTGTTAGCTCCCTTTGGATCGACAAAACCTTCCGGTTGCATCATATACAACTTTTCTTCCAGAAATCCATTCAGGAATGCAGTTTTGACATCCATCTGCCAAATTTCATAATCATAAAATGCGGCAATTGCTAACATGATTCGGACAGACTTAAGCATCGCTACGGGTGAGAAGGTCTCATCGTAGTCAATCCCTTGAACTTGTCGAAAACCTTTCGCAACAAGTCGAGCTTTCTAGACAGTTACATTACTGTCAGCGTCAGTCTTCTTCTTGACGATCCATTTATTCTCAATTGCTTGCCGATCAACGACAAGTCAACCAAAGTCCACACTTTGTTCTCATATATGGATCCCAACTCAGATTTCATGGCTTCTAGCCATTTTGCGGAATCTGGGCTCACCATCGCTTCTTCATAGTTCGTAGGTTCATCATGATCTAGCAGCATGACTTCCAGAACAGGATTACCGTACCACTCTGGTGCGGATCTTACTCTGGTTGATCTACGAGGTTCGGTAGTAACTTGATCTGAAGTTTCATGATCATTATCATTAGCTTCCTCACTAATTGGTATAGGTGTCACAGAATCCAGTTTCTGTGATGTAATACTTTCCAATAAGGGAGCAGGTACAGTTACCTCATCAAGTTCTACTTTCCTCCCACTCACTTCTTTCGAGAGAAACTCCTTCTCTAGAAAGGATCCATTCTTAGCAACGAATGTCTTGCCTTCGGATATGTGATAGAAGGTGTACCCAACAGTCTCCTTTGGGTATCCTATGAAGACACATTTCTCCGATTTGGGTTCGAGCTTATCAGGTTGAAGCTTTTCACATAAGCATCGCAGCCCCAAACTTTCAGAAACGACAACTTTGGTTTCTTGCCAAACCACGGTTCATAAGGCGTCGTCTCAACGGATTTCGATGGTGCCCTATTTAACGTGAATGCAGCCGTCTCTAAAGCATAACCCCAAAACGATAGCGGTAAATCAGTAAGAGACATCATAGATCGCACCATATCTAATAAAGTACGATTACGACGTTCGGACACACCATTACGCTGTGGTGTTCCGGGTGGCGTGAGTTGCGAAACTATTCCGCATTGTTTCAAATGTAGACCAAACTCGTAACTCAAATATTCTCCTCCACGATCAGATCGTAGAAACTTTATTTTCTTGTTACGATGATTTTCAACTTCACTCGGAAATTCTTTGAACTTTTCAAATGTTTCAGACTTATGCTTCATTAAGTAGATATACCCATATCTACTTAAATCATCTGTGAAGGTGAGAAAATAACGATATCCGCCACGAGCCTCAACATTCATCGGACCACATGCATCTGTATGTATGATTTCCAACAAATCTGTTGCTCTCTCCATAGTACCGGAGAACGACGTTTAGTCATCTTGCCCATGAGGCACGGTTCTCAAGTACCAAGTGATTCATAATCAAGTGATTCCAAAAGTCCATCAGTATGGAGTTTCTTCATTCGCTTTATGTTGGGGAACGCAGTAATTTCAAAAATTTTCCTACGCACACGCAAGATCATGGTGATGCATAGCAACGAGAGGGGAGAGTGTTGTCTACGTACCCTCGTAGACCGGAAGCGGAAGCGTTAGCACAACGCGGTTGATGTAGTCGTACGTCTTCACGGCCCGACCGGTCAAGCACCGAAACTACGACACCTCCGAGTTCTAGCACACGTTCAGCTCAATGACGATCCCCGGACTCCGATCCAGCAAAGTGTCGGGGATGAGTTCCGTCAGCACGACGGCGTGGTGACGATCTTGATGTTTTATAGTTGCAGGGCTTCGCCTAAGCACCGCTACAATATTATCGAGGACTATGGTGGAGGGGGGCACCGCACACGGCAAAGAGATCAATGATCAACTGTTGTGTCTATGGGGTGCCCCCCTTCCCCCGTATATAAAGGAGTGGAGGAGGGGGCCGACCAAGGAGGGTGGCGCGCCCTAGGGGGGAGTCCAACTCCCACAGGGAGTAGGACTCCCCTTTTTTCCTATTAGGAGTAGGAGAGGGAAGGAAGAGGAAGGAGGGAGGAAGGAAAGGGGGGGGGGCGGCCCCCTTCCCAATTCGGATTGGGCTTGGGGGGGTGCACCCCCTCCCTTGCTCCTTTCCCCTCCTTTCCACTAAGGCCCAATAAGGCCCATATACCACCTGGGGGGTTCCGATAACCTCCCGGTGATCCGGTATTGTCCCAATCTCACCCGGAACCTTTCCGGTGTCCAAATATAGTCGTCCAATATATCGACCTTTATGTCTCGACCATTTTGAGACTCCTCGTCAAGTCCGTGATCACATCCGGGACTCTGAACAACCTTCGGTACATCAAAATATATAAACTCATAATGAAACTGTCATCATAACGTTAAGCATGCGGACCCTACGGGTTCGAGAACAATGTAGACATGACCGAGACACGTCTCCGGTCAATAACCAATAGCGGAACCTGGATGCTCATATTGGCTCCTACATATTCTATGAAGATCTTTATCGGTCAGACCGCATAACAACATACGTTTGTTCCCTTTGTCATCGGTATGTTACTTGCCCGAGATTTGATCGTCGGTATCTCAATACCTAGTTCAATCTCGTTTCCGGCAAGTCTCTTTACTCGTTTTGTAATACATCATCTTGCAACCAACTTATTAGTTGCATTGCTTGCAAGGCTTAAGTGATGTGCATTACCGAGAGGGCCTAGAGATACCTCTCCGACAATCGGAGTGACAAATCCTAATCTCGAAATACGCCAACCCAACATGTACCTTTGGAGACACCTATAGAGCACCTTTATAATCACCCAGTTACGTTGTGAAGTTTGGTAGCACACAAAGTGTTCCTCCGGTAAACGGGAGTTTCATAATCTCATAGTCATAGGAACATGTATAAGTCATGAAGAAAGCAATAGCAACAAACTAAACGATCGGGTGCTAAGCTAATGGAATGTGTCATGTCAATCACATCATTCTCTTAATGATGTGATCCCGTTAGTCATATGACAACTCATGTCTATGGTTAGGAAACATAACCATCTTTGATTAACGAGATAGTCAAGTAGAGGCATACTAGTGACACTTTGTTTGTCTATGTATTCACACATGTATTATGTTTCCGGTTAATACAATTCTAGCATGAATAATAAACATTTATCATGATATAAGGAAATAAATAATAACTTTATTATTGCCTCTAGGGCATATTTCCTTCAGTCTCCCACTTGCACTAGAGTCAATAATCTAGTTCACATCGCCATGTGATTTAACATCAATAGTTCACATCACCATGTGATTAACACCCATAGTTCACATCGTCATGTGACCAACACCCAAAGGGTTTACTAGAGTTAATAATCTAGTTCACATCGCTATGTGATTAACACCCAAAGAGTACTAAGGTGTGATCATGTTTTGCTTGTGAGAGAAGTTTAGTCAACGGGTCTGCCACATTCAGATCCGTACATATTTTGCAAATTTCTATGTCAACAATGCTCTGCATGAAGCTACTCTAGCTAATTGCTCCCACTTTCAATATGTATCCAGATTGAGACTTAGAGTCATCTGGATCAGTTTCAAAACTTGCATCGACGTAACCCTTTACGATGAACCTTTTGTCACCTCCATAATCGAGAAACATATCCTTATTCCACTAAGGATAATTTTGACCAATGTCCAGTGATCTACTCCTAGATCACTATTGTACTCCCTTGCCAAACTCAGGGCAGGGTATACAATAGGTCTGGTACACAACATGGCATACTTTATAGAACCTATGGCTGAGGCATAGGGAATGACTTTCATTCTCTCTCTATCTTCTGCCGTGGTCGCGTTTTGAGTCTTACTCAACTTCACACCTTGTAACACAGGCAAGAACTCCTTTTTGACTGTTCCATTTTGAACTACTTCAAATTTTTGTCAAGGTATGTACTCATTGAAAAACTTATCAAGCGTCTTGATCTATCTCTATAGATCTTGATGCTCAATATGTAAGCAGCTTCACCGAAGTCTTCCATTGAAAAACTCCTTTCAAACATTCCTTTATGCTTTGCAGAATAATTCTACATTATCTCCAATCAACAATACGTCATTCACATATACTTATCAGAAATGTTGTAATGCTCCCACTCACTTTCTTGCAAATACAGGCTTCACCGCAAGTCTGTATAAAACTATATGCTTTGATCAACTTATCAAAGCGTATATTCCAACTCCGAGATGCTTACACCAGTCCATAGATGGATCGCTGGAGCTTGCATATTTTGTTAGTACCTTTAGGATTGACAAAACCTTCTGGTTGCATCATATACAACTCTTCTTTAATAAATCCATTAAGGAATGTAGTTTTGTTTATCCATTTGCCAGATTTCATAAAATGCGGCAATTGCTAACATGATTCGGATAGATTTAAGCATAGATACGAGTGAGAAACGCTCATCGTAGTCAACACCTTGAACTTGTCGAAAACCTTTTTGTGATAATTCTAGCTTTGTAGATAGTAACACTACTATCAACGCCCGTCTTCCTCTTGAAGATCCATTTAATCTCAATGGCTCGCCGATCAATGGGCAAGTCAATCAAAGTCCATACTTTGTTCTCATACATGGATCTCATCTCAGATTTCATGGCCTCAAGCCATTTCGCGGAATTTGGGCTCATCATCGCTTCCTCATAGTTCGTAGGCTCATCATGGTCAAGTAATATGACCTCCAGAACAGGATTACCGTACCACTCTGGTGCGGATCTCACTCTGGTTTACCTATGAGGTTCGGTAGTAACTTGATCTGAAGTTACATGATCATCATCATTAGCTTCCTCACTAATTGGTGTAGTAGTCACAGGAACAGATTTCTGTGATGGACTACTTTTCAATAAGGGAGCAGGTACAGTAACCTCATCAAGTTCTACTTTTCTCCCACTCACTTATTGCGAGAGAAACTCCTTCTCTAGAAAGGATCCATTCTCAGCAATGAATATCTTGCCTTCGGATCTGTGATAGAAGGTGTACCCAACATTTTTCTTTTGGGTATCCTATGAAGATGCACTTCTCCTATTTGGGTTTGAGCTTATCAGGTTGAAACTTTTTCACATAAGCATTGCAACCTCAAACTTTAAGAAACGACAGCTTAGGTTTCTTGCCAAACCATAGTTCATACGGTGTTGTCTCAACGGATTTAGATGGTGCCCTATTTAACGTGAATGTAGCTGTCTCTAATGCATAACCCCAAAACAATAGTGGTAATCGGTAAGAGACATCATAGATCGCACCATATCTAATAAAGCACGGTTACGATGTTCGGACACACCATTACACTATGGTGTTCCAGGTGGCGTGAGTAGTGAAACTATTTCACATTGTTTTAACTGAAGGCCAAACTCGTAACTCAAATATTTTACTTCTGCGATCATATCGTAGAAACTTTTATTTTTGTTATGATGATTCTCCACTTCACTCTGAAATTCTTTGAACTTTTCAAATATTTCAGACTTGTGTTTCATCAAGTAGATATACCCATATCTGCTCAAATCATCTGTGAAGGTCAGAAAATAATGATACTTGCCGTGAGCCTTAACACTCATCGGACCGCATACATCAGTATGTATGATTTCCAATAAGTCAATTGCTCGCTCCATTGTTCCGGAGAATGGAGTCTTAGTCATCTTGCCCATGAGGCATGGTTCACAAGCATCAAGTGATTCATAATCAAGTGATTCCAAAAGTCCATCAGCATGGAGTTTCTTCATGTGTTTTACACCAATATGACCTAAACGGCAGTGCCACAAATAAGCTGCACTATCATTATTAACTTTGCATCTTTTGGTTTCAATATTATGAATATGTGTATCACTACGATCGAGATCCAATGAACCATTTTCATTGGGTGTGTAACCATATAAGATTTTATTCATGTAAACAGAACAACAATTTATTCTCTTACTTAAATGAATAACCGTATTGCAATAAACATGATCAAATCATATTCATGCTCAACGCAAACACCAAATAACACTTATTTAGGTTCAACACTAATCCCGAAAGTATAGGGAGTGTGCGATGATGATCATATCAATCTTGGAACCATTTCCAACACACATCGTCACTTCACCCTTAACTAGTCTCTGTTCATTCTGCAACTCCCGTTTCGAGTTACTACTCTTAGCAACTGAACCAGTATCAAATACCGGGGGGTTGCTACGAACACTAGTAAAATACACATCAATAAACCGTATATCAAATATACCTTTGTTCACTTTGCCATCCTTCTTATCCGCCAAATACTTGGGGCAGTTCCGCTTCCAGTGACCAGTCCTTTTGCAGTAGAAGCACTTAGTCTCGGGCTTAGGACCAGACTTGGGCTTCTTCACTTGAGCAACAACTTGCTTGCTGTTCTTCTTGAAGTTCCCTTTGTTTCCCTCTGCCCTTTTCTTGAAACTAGTGGTCTTGTTAATCATTAACACTTGATGCTCTTTATTGATTTCTACCTTCATCGATTTCATCATCATGAAAAGCTCGAGAATCGTTTTCATCATCCCTTGCATACTATAGTTCATCACGAAGTTCTACTAACTTGGTGATGGTGACTAGAGAATTTTGTCAATCACTATTTTATCTGGAAGATTAACTCCCACTTGATTCAAGAGATTGTAGTACCCAGACAATCTGAACACATGCTCACTGCTTGAGCTATTCTCCTCCATCTTTTAGCTATAGAACTTGTTGGAGACTTCATATCTCTCAACTCGGGTATTTGCTTGAAATATTAACTTCAACTCCTGGAACATCCGTATGATCCATGACGTTCAAAACGTCTTTGAAGTCTCGATTCTAAGCCGTTTAAGCATAGTGCACTAAACTATCAAGTAGTCATCATATTGAGCTAGCCAAACGTTCATAACGTCTGCATCTGCTCCTGCAATAGGTCTGTCACCTAGCGGTGCATTAAGGACATAATTCTTCTGTGCAGGAATGAGGATAATCCTCATATCACAGATCCAATCTGCATCATTGCTACTAACATCTTTCAACTTAATTTTCTCTAGGAACATATCAAAAATAAAACAGGGGAGCTAAACGCGAGCTATTGATCTATAACATAGATATGCTAATACTATCAGGACTAAGTTCATGATAAATTAAAGTTCAATTAATCATATTACTTAAGAACTCCCACTTAGAAATACATCCCTCTAATCTTCTAAGTGATCACGTGATCCAAATCAACTAAACCATAACCGATCATCATGTGAAATGGAGTAGCTTTCAATGGTGAACATCAATATGTTGATCATATCTACTATATGATTCACGCTTGACCTTTCGGTCTCAGTGTTCCGAGGCCATATCTGCATATGCTAGGCTCGTCAAGTTTAACCTGAGTATTCTGCGTGTGCAAAATCTGGCTTGCACCCGTTGTAGATGGACGTAGAGCTTATCACACCCGATCATCACATGGTGCTGGGCACGGCGAACTTTGGCAACGGTGCATACTCAGGGAGAACACTTTTATCTTGAAATTTAGTGAGAGATCATCTTATAATGCTACCGTCAATAAAAGCAAGATAAGATGCATAAAAGATAAACATCACATGCAATCAATATAAGTGATATGATATGGCCATCATCATCTTGTGCTTGTGAGCTCCATCTCCGAAGCATCGTCATGATCACCATCGTCACCGACGCGACACCTTGGTCTCCATCGTAGCATCGTTGTCGTCTCGCCAATCTTATGCTTCCACGACTATCGCTACCGCTTAGTGATAAAGTAAAGCATTACAGCGCGATTGCATTGCATACAATAAAGCGACAACCATATGGCTCCTGCCAGTTGCCGATAACTCGGTTACAAAACATGATCATCTCATACAATAAAATTTAGCATCATGTCTTGACCATATCACATCACAACATGCCCTGCAAAAACAAGTTAGACGTCCTCTTCTTTGTTGTTGCAAATTTTACGTGGCTGCTAGGGCTTAGCAAGAACCGTTCTTACCTACGCATCAAAACCACAACGATAGTTTGTCAAGTTGGTGCTGTTTTAACCTTTGCAAGGACCGGGCGTAGCCACACTCGGTTCAACTAAAGTTGGAGAAACTGACACCCGCCAGCCACCTTTGTGCAAAGCACGTCGGTAGAACCAGTCTCGCGTAAGCGTACACGTAATGTCGGTCCGGGCCGCTTCATCCAACAATACCGCCAAACCAAAGTATGACATGCTGGTAAGCAGTATGACTTATATCGCCCACAACTCACTTGTGTTCTACTTGTGCATATAACATCAACGCATAAAACCTAGGCTCGGATGCCACTGTTGGGGAACGCAGTAATTTCAAAAAAATTTCCTACGCACACGCAAGATCATGGTGATGCATAGCAACGAGAGGGGAGAGTGTTGTCTACGTACCCTCGTAGACCGGAAGTGGAAGCGTTAGCCCAACGCGGTTGATGTAGTCGTATGTCTTCACGGCCCGACCGATCAAGCACCGAAACTACTACACCTCCGAGTTCTAGCACACGTTCAGCTCGATGACGATCCCCGGACTCCGATCCAGCAAAGTGTCGGGGATGAGTTCCATCAGCATGATGGCGTGGTGACGATCTTGATGTTTTATCATTGTAGGGCTTCGCCTAAGCACCGCTACAATATTATCAAGGACTATGGTGGAGGGGGGCACCGCACACGGCTAAGAGATCAATGATCAACTGTTGTGTCTATGGGGTGCCCCCTGCCCCCGTATATAAAGGAGTGGAGGAGGGGGCTGGCCAAGGAGGGTGGCGCGCCCTAGGGGGGAGTCCAACTCCCACAGGGAGTAGGACTCCCCTTTTTTCCTATTAGGAGTAGGAGAGGGAAGGAAGAGGAAGGAGGGAGGAAGGAAAGGGGGGCCGGCCCCCTTCCCAATTCGGATTGGGCTTTGGGGGGGGCGCCCCCTCCCTTGCTCCTTTCCCCTCCTTTCCACTAAGGCCCAATAATGCCCATATACCTCCCGGGGGGTTCCGATAACCTCCCGGTGATCCGGTATTGTCCCGATCTCACCCGGAACCTTTCAAGTGTCCAAATATAGTCGTCCAATATATCGATCTTTATGTCTCGACCATTTCGAGACTCCTCGTCAAGTCCATGGTCACACCCGGGACTCCGAACAACCTTCAGTACATCAAAATATATAAACTCATAATGAAACTGTCATCATAACGTTAAGCGTGCGGACCCTACGGGTTCGAGAACAATGTAGACATGACCGAGACACGTCTCCGGTCAATAACCAATAGCGGAACCTGGATGCTCATATTGGCTCCTACATATTCTACGAAGATCTTTATCGGTCAGACCGCATAACAACATACGTTTGTTCCCTTTGTCATCGGTATGTTACTTGCCCGAGATTTGATCGTCGGTATCTCAATACCTAGTTCAATCTCGTTACCGGCAAGTCTCTTTACTCGTTCTGTAATACATCATCTTGCAACTAACTTATTAGTTGCATTGCTTGCAAGGCTTAAGTGATGTGCATTACCGAGAGGGCCCAGAGATACCTCTCCGATAATCGGAGTGACAAATCCTAATCTCGAAATACGCCAACCCAACATGTACCTTTGGAGACACCTGTAGAGCACCTTTATAATCACCCAGTTACGTTGTGACGTTTGGTAGCACACAAAGTGTTCCTCCGGTAAACGGGAGTTGCATAATCTCATAGTCATAGGAACATTTATAAGTCATGAAGAAAGCAATAGCAACAAACTAAACGATCGGGTGCTAAGCTAATGGAATGGGTCATGTCAATCACATCATTATCTTAATGATGTGATCCCGTTAGTCATATGACAACTCATGTCTATGGTTAGAAAACATAACCATCTTTGATTAACGAGCTAGTCAAGTAGAGGCATACTAGTGACACTTTGTTTCTCTATGTATTCACACATGTATTATGTTTCCGGTTAATACAATTCTAGCATGAATAATAAACATTTATCATGATATAAGGAAATAAATAATAACTTTATTATTGCCTCTAGGGCATATTTCCTTCACTTTACACCGATATGACCTAAACGGCAGTGCCACAAATAAGTTGCACTATCATTATCAACTCTGTATCTTTTGGCTTCAACATTATGAATATGTGTATCACTACTATCGAGATTCATCAAAAATAGACCACTCTTCCAGGGTGCATGACCATAAAAGTTATTACTCATATAAATAGAACAACCATTATTCTCTGATTTAAATGAATAGCCGTCTCGCATCAAACAAGATCCAGATATAATGTTCATGCTCAAGGCTGGCACCAAATAACAATTATTTAGGTCTAATACTAATCCCGAAGGTAGATGTAGAGGTAGCGTGCCGACTGCGATCACATCGACTTTGGAACCATTTCCCATGCGCATCGTCACCTCGTCCTTCGCCAGTGTTCGCTTAATCCGTAGTCCCTGTTTCGAGTTGCAAATATTAGCAACAGAACCAGTATCAAATACTCAGGTGCTACTGCGAGCTCTAGTAAGGTACACATCAATAACATGTATATCACATATACCTTTGTTCACCTTGCCATCCTTCTTATCCGCCAAATACTTGGGGCAGTTCCGCTTCCAGTGTCTAGTCTGCTTGCAGTAGAAGCACTCAGTTTTAGGCTTAGGTCCAGATTTGGGTTTCTTCTCCTGAGCAGCAACTTGCTTGATGTTCTTCTTCTTCTTCTTCTTCTTCTTCTTCTTCTTCTTCTTCTTCTTCTTCTTCTTCTTCTTCTTCTTCTTCTTCTTCTTCCCTTTGCCCTTTTTCTTGAAACTGGCGGTCTTGTTGACCATCAACACTTGATGCTCCTTCTTGATTTCTACCTCCGCAGCCTTTAGCATTGCGAAGAGCTCGGGAATCGTCTTATCCATCCCTTGCATGTTATAGTTCATCACGAAGCTCTTGTAGCTTGGTGGCAGTGATTGAAGAACTCTGTCAATGACACTATCAAGAGGAAGATTAACTCCCAGTTGAGTCAAGTGATTATGATAGCCAGACATTTTGAGTATATGTTCACTGACCGAACTATTCTCCTCCATCTTGCAGCTATAGAACTTATTGGAGACTTCATATCTCTCAATCCGGGCATTTGCTTGAAATATTAACTTCAACTCGTGGAACATCTCATATGCTCCATGACGTTCAAAACGTCGTTGAAGTCCCGATTCTAAGCCGTAAAGCATGGCACACTGAACTATCGAGTAGTCATCAGCTTTGCTCTGCCAGACGTTCATAACATCTGGTGTTGCTCCAGCAGCAGGCCTGGCACCCAACGGTGCTTCCAGGACGTAATTCTTCTGTGCAGCAATGAGGATAATCCTCAAGTTACGGACCCAGTCCGTGTAATTGCTACCATCATCTTTCAACTTTGCTTTCTCAAGGAACGCATTAAAATTCAATGGAACAACAGCACGGGCCATCTATCTACAATCAAACATAGACAAGCAAGATACTATCAGGTACTAAGTTCATGATAAATTTAAGTTCAATTAATCATATTACTTAAGAACTCCCACTTAGAAAGACATCCCTCTAATCTTCTAAGTGATCACGTGATCCAAATCAAATAAACCATAACCGATCATCACGTGAAATGGAATAGCTTTCAATGGTGAACATCAATATGTTGATCATATCTACTATATGATTCACGCTCGACCTTTCGGTCTCAGTGTTCCGAGGCCATATCTGCATATGCTAGGCTCGTCAAGTTTAACCTGAGTATTCCGCGTGTGCAAAACTGGCTTGCACCCGTTGTAGATGGACGTAGAGCTTATCACACCCGATCATCACGTGGTGTCTGGGCACGACGAACTTTGACAACAGTTTATACTCAGGGAGAACACTTTTATCTTGAAATTTATTGAGAGATCATCTTATAATGCTACCGTCAATCAAAGCAAGATAAGATGCATAAAAGATGAACATCACATGCAATCAATATAAGTGATATGATATGGCCATCATCATCTTGTACTTGTGATCTCCATCTCCGAAGTACCGTCATGATCACCATCGTCACCGGCGCGACACCTTGATCTCCATCGTAGCATCGTTGTCGTCTCGCCAATCTTATGCTTCCACGACTATCGCTACTGCTTAGTGATAAAGTAAAGCATTACAGCGCGATTGCATTGCATACAATAAAGCGACAACCATATGGCTCATGCCAGTTGCCGATAACTCGGTTACAAAACATGATCATCTCATACAATAAAATTTAGCATCATGTCTTGACCATATCACATCACAACATGCCCTGCAAAAACAAGTTAGACGTCCTCTACTTTGTTGTTGCAAGTTTTACGTGGCTCCTACGGGCTTAGCAAGAACCGTTTTTACCTACGCATCAAAACCACAACGATAGTTTGTCTAGTTGGTGCTGTTTTAACCTTCGCAAGGACCGGGCGTAGCCACACTCGATTCAACTAAAGTTGGAGAAACTGACACCCGCCAGCCACCAGTGTGCAAAGTGTCGTGGTTCTAACTCTGACAGTGATGTAGGGGGGTATGTATGGAGAGGCTAGATCTTAGCTATGGAGGAGTTGTAAGCACACGAGGATTACGAGTTCAGGCCCTTCTCGGAGGAAGTAACAGCCCTACGTCTCGGTGCCCGGAGGCGGTCGACTGAATTATGTGTGTATGAATAACAGGGGTGCCAACCCTTGATACTGAGGAGGGGGGTGGCTTATATAGAGTTCGCCAGGCCCCTCCAGCCCTCAGTAATGCAAGGTTTAAAATACATTAAGACTGGGGGTTACTGGTAACGCCCCTAATAAAGTGCTATGATGACCATAAAAGCTACTTAATGACCGACCGTTTGCGTGCAGGGTGACTTTAGATCTCCTGGCAGTCGAGTGGTTGGAATTCGGTCGAGTGATCGCTTCATGGTCGAGTGTCTTGAATCTGTCGAGTGGGATACCTCCAAGTCGATTGAAAGGTGACTTCTTCTAGGGATGTCCTTGGGTAGGGTACTTAGGACAGGTCCATGCCCCTATCCTAGGTACATAGCTTCATCATTAGCCCCCGAATGGATCGAGGTTCGAGTGGGGAAGGAGTTGGGGATCTTTCCGACTGGTTCTTCATGTTATATGAACGTCTTGTTTTGGATCAATTGTCACGGATGACGTCGTCAACTTCTTTCAGTCGCCTTGATCCATTCTTGGCCTCTTGTCGAGTGAATTTCTTTACTTGTGAAGTTCCGAGTGACGGTGTGAAAGGGATCTTTTGTTTGACGAGTTGTTCCGCGGCCCACGGATTTTGCGGGATTTGAATTTCGGGAAGCGCGCGGGACGGGGGCAGCCGCAGCAATCGGATGGGATAGGACGGAAGCTCCTCGATCCTCGCGCCACCTTTTTCGCCACGTACCGCGCGCGCGCCTGTTGCGGGATTTGACGAGATTGCCTGGGCCTACCAGTCAGCCACTCGGAAGCGACCTCTTATAAGCTGCCGGCTCGGGACCCCCGAACAGTGCGCCTTCACTTTTCCCCCTTCCTTCACAAGATCCTCCGCCACCTCCGCTCCCACCTTGGTGCCGTAGGTCTGTTCGAGCTTTGCCGGCGACGATGGTGAAGGAGAAGACGTCGGCTCTGGAGCGCACGAAGAAGGCGGCGGTGCAGGGGAAGGGGAAGAAGTCCACTCGGGGCGGATCTTCCTCGAGGACTGCTCTGCCCAAGGATTGGATCCAGGGCGACTGGATGCCGTCGGTGATTCAGCAGCATGATCTCGATGATCTGGTCGAGGGGGGATTCATTCCCCACGAATCTGCGTGCCTCTCGGGGAAAGAAGTCGAACCCCAGCCTCTTGATGGTGAGTGCGTCCTCCTCGCCACCCATATCGATCGTGGATTCTCTCTGCCTCCTCATCCTTTTTTCCGGAGCTCTTTATATCTGTACGCCCACTGGGTGTGTCTATTAATCTTTTTGACGAGTGGGGGCACGCTAAGTGCACCCACTGGGTGTAGTCCCCGAGACTACGGTGGACTGCTGGCAGTCGACTGTAGTCTTTATATTGTGTTGCTTTAGCTGAACTTCTTCACTCGGTCTGGTCAGGCCATGTCGAATGGAACTGTACACGGTCGGCTGCGGGCAGTCGATTTTTTTTGGTCGAACCAGTGGGGGCACGCTGAGTGCACCCACTGGGTGTAGTCCCCGAGACTACTGTCGAATGTTTTTGATTCGGCTGTAGTCTTAGAAACGCCATCATTGTCTCTTGGTTACTCGGAAGCAACTTATCTTGGATGTCTGTCGACTGACTTTTTGCAGAAATCTTGCGAACTTGTGGCTCGCTACACTGAGTTGGAGAACAAACAGATCCAGCTGAACCTTGACTTGAAGCTTGCTCAGGAGAACTTGCAGAAGGCGAGGGACAAAGCAAAAGGTATGGCTGGTGAGCTTTTGTCGACTGTCCTTTCTTTCTGGCCGTCCTCGATGTTGATCTCACTTGCTGTTTCGCAGACAAAATGGAGGAGGCTCTGAATAAGAAGGATCAAGACCTTGCCGAAGCACAAAAGGAGGCCCTGAATAAAACGAAGCTTGCTGAAGAAAAACTGGCTTCAGTCGGTACTCTTGAAAAGGAAAACTCCAGGCTAAAAACTGCTCTCGATGCGGCTAATCGAGAGGTCAGCCGTCTGAAGAATGGCAATATAGCTCTGAATGACAAGGCAAGTGAACTGGCGGGGAAGAGGAACGATCTGGAGGCTTATCTCGGTGGACTCGCCAAGAAGCTGTTCGTCATGCTCGAGGGTAATTACTCCGGCCCGACTGACTTGCAGTTACCAAATCTGCGTAGAGCCTCAAACTTGATATCTAGGGGAAGGAGTTCAATCGCCCATTTGGCCACTCGACCAGTTGCATCTCTGTTGTGCAAAATCTCTGATAGTGGAGAGTCGCTGACGACTATAATGGAATGATCAGAGAAGTAATGTGCAACCTTCTTCGTGGTCATATAAATCCCATATACAAGCTTCTGGTAATGAGGATATCTTTGCTTTGAAGGAGTCAAAACTTCAGAAACATAATATACTGGGCGCTGAACTTTGAAGGCCTTTCCTTCTTCTTCCCGCTCGACCGTAAGTACTGTACTGACAACTTGTCCTGTGGCTGCAATGTAAATCAGCAAAGGCTCCTTGCTGATTGGGGCAGCAAGCACCGGCTGGGTGGAGAGCAGAGCTTTGAGCTCTGTAAACGCTGCATCAGCTTCTGGAGTCCACTCGAACTTGTCGGACTTCTTCATCAGTCGGTAAAG
Organism: Triticum urartu; assembly: GCF_003073215.2. Classification (NCBI taxonomy): domain Eukaryota; kingdom Viridiplantae; phylum Streptophyta; class Magnoliopsida; order Poales; family Poaceae; genus Triticum; species Triticum urartu. The sequence goes on along the minus strand of NC_053026.1, from coordinate 616,093,322 downwards.
AGGCAATGCCTTTTCACCGAGGCGAGAGATGAATCTACTTAAAGCGGCCAAGCATCCTGTAAGCTTCTGGACGTCATGCACACGCACAGGATGTTTCATCCGGAGTATAGTACCAATTTTTTCAGGATTGGCGTCGATTCCCCATTCGGAAACGAGAAAACCGAGTAACTTCCCACCTGGAACTCCGAACGTGCACTTTGACGGATTGAGCTTGATATCATACCTCCTGAGGTTGGCAAAGGTTTCAGCAAGGTCAGTCAGCAGGTCGGAACCCTTCCGTGACTTGACCACAATATCATCCATGTATGCCTCCACATTCCGACTGATTTAAGTGAGCAAACACTTCTGAATCATCCTCATGAACGTGGCTCCGGCATTCTTGAGGCCGAACGGCATGGTGACATAACAGAAGCACCCGAATGGAGTGATGAAAGCTGTTTTGATCTCGTCGGGCCCATACAGACGGATCTGATGGTACCCGGAATAGGCGTCTAGGAAAGACAAACGCTCACATCCCGCAGTCGAGTCGACTATCTGGTCGATGCTGGGGAGAGGAAAATGATCTTTCGGGCAGGCCTGATTGATATGCTTGAAATCAATGCACATGCGAAGTGACTTGTCCTTCTTGGGGACCATGACAACATTGGCGAGCCACTCGGAGTGGTAAATTCCTCGAATGAACTCCGCTGCTAAGAGCCGAGCCACCTCCTCGCCAATGGCCTTCCTCTTCTGGACGGCGGACCATCAAAGATGTTCTTTCATAGGTTTAAATTTTGGGTCGAATCGTAGACGGTGCTCAGCCAGCCCCCTGGTTACTCCAGGCATGTCAGCAGGCTTCCATGCGAAGATGTCCTAGTTCTCACGGAGGAACTGGATGAGCGATTCTTCCTATTTGGAGTCGACCGTCGTAGAGATGTGAGTCGGGGCAGCGTTTGGATCGGTCGGGTGAATGTGAACTGCCTTCGTTTCACCGGACGACTGAAAAGCTGATTCTGAAGCAGGCTTCTTAGCTCGTAGCAACTCACTCGGATCTGCAGTCTTCTGATACTCTTGCAGCTCGACCACCGCCATCTGAGCGTCAGCAATCTTTGAGCCTTTCTGAAAACACTCTTCTACTTTCTTCCGATTGCCTGTAACAGTGATCACACCTTTGGGACCAGGCATCTTCAATTTGAGATACACATAACATGGTCGAGCCATGAAGCGTGCATAAGCTGGCCTGCCCAAAATAGCGTGATAAGCACTTTGGAAATCCACAACTTTGAATGTCAACTTTTCCTTGCGGTAATTCTTGGAATCACCGAAAACCACATCAAGAGCAATTTGGCCGAGTGACTCGGCTTTCTTCCCAGGAATGACTCCATGGAAACTCATGTTACTGGTGCTGAGCCTGGACATCGGAATGCCCATCCCTTTCAATGTTTCTGCATACAGTATGTTCAAACCGCTGCCTCCATCCATCAGGACTTTGGTCAGTCGAGTGCCTTCGATAACTGGGTCGACCACCAGAGCTTGCCTCCCAGGGGTGGCAATGTGCGTAGGGTGATCAGACTGGTCGAATGTGATGGCAGTCTGGGACCACTTCAGATAATTGGGTGTTGCCAGAGCAACCATATTTACCTCACGGTTAATAACCTTCAGTCGACTTTTGCTCTCAACATCAGCAAAAATCATCAGGGTGGAATTGACCTGGGGGTACCCATCGTCACTATCTTCCTTGTCCTCAACTTTGTCTGACTCCTTTTCCTTATCTTTGAACTGCTTGCCCTGAAACTGCTGGATCAGAAGCCGACACTGTCGAGTGGTATGCTTTGGGTAAATGAGTTTACCCTCTTCATCTTTCTTGGTGTGGATGTGACACGGTAGATCCAAAACATCATTTCCATCTTGGTCTTTAACTTTCTTGGGGTTCCAAGGTCCTTTGGGTTTTCCCATAAATTTTCCCTGGGTTACGGCCAGGGCCTCCCCAGGAGCGGCTGGCTCGGCTTTCCGCTTCTGTTTCCGACTGGAATTTCCTCCGGTTTCCTGGGCGACTGCTTTATGCTTGCCACTCCGGAGTCGATCCTCATCTTCACCATTAGCGTATTTGGTGGCAATCTCCATCATCCGATTCAGAGACATCTCTCCGGTTCGACCGAACTTCAGATTCAATTCTGTGTACTTAACGCCTTCTTTAAAGGCACAAACTGCTTGATGATCTGGTACATTTTCAACTGTGTGATGCAATGTGATCCACCTCTGGATGTAATCCCTCAGAGTTTCATTCGGTTTCTGCACGCAAGACCGCAATTCCGTAAGGCCTGCAGGTCGCTTGCATGTTCCTTCAAATGTGGTGACAAACACTCGGGAGAGATCCTCCCAAGTGTAAACGCTGCTGGGTGCTAACTGATTCAGCCACGCTCTGGCTGAGCCTTCTAACATGAGAGGCAGGTGCTTCATGGCTACCTCATCGTTCCCACCGCCAATCTGGACAGCCACTCGGTAATCTTCGAGCCAAGTATCGGGCTTGGACTCACCGGTGAACTTACTAACTCCAGTCGCCAACCTGAAGTTGGGAGGAATTACGGCGGCTCTGATGGCTCGACTGAAACACTTCGGCCCTGAAACATGTACTCTGCTGCTGGTAGGCGCATCTCTGTCGTGGCCTTCTCGGTGAGCTCTATTCCTGTCGACCAAACCTTGAACGAGAATGGATCTCGCATCAAAGCCTGGTTCCCTGGGGTCGACTGGAATTCTCCGCCCAACATTATGAGGGCGTCTGTCAACCTGCTGTCGAGGCACATATGATCCACTCCTCGGGGGAGGGTTGGCACTCGAGGTCGATCATCACGATCGAATCGGTGATCATACTGCTCATTCCTTCTGTACTGATCACGCCGGTCTCCACGTCCCTCACGCCTCGGAGGCGATCTTGGGTTGTGAGCCGACTGGACTGTATCCGCTGCAACGGATCGACTGTGGATCCTGTTCCGCGACTGAGAAACAGCGGAATTCTGGTCTCCCGCTGCCCGGAGCAACGCTCTGATTTGCAACAAGCCTCTGCCAGCCTCTGACTGGGAAGGCTGAATCGACTCTGCTATACGGGCCGCAGCCGCCAAGTTATGAGTCGGAGTACGATATACCTGCGGGAGCGGAAAGAGTTGACGTCGACTGGATTCTGGAGCCCGTTGACGCGCTCGCTCGTCGAGTATTCGCTGGAGATTCTCCAGTCGAGTGCGCTCGGCCAAGTTAGCCAAGCGCGCGTCCTCCAAGGCTCGGGCCTCGGGGGTTTCTCCAACGATAGGAGTGTGGAGTGCATCCATGTTCCGGCGGCGAAGCTCCTCCCGCTGCAACGACGTGAGAGGCTCGGGGAGATACTCCTCGTGAGGACGCGACGGGTCGCCCCCATCCGCGCCTCCGTCAGCGCGGGGGAAACCGGGAGGACTGTGTGGCCCATCGATCACCAGAACCTCTGCAGCTAGGTCACTGCTGTCGCATTCGGATGCGGTCTCTACGGAGCCAGTCGACAGGTCGAACATGCCGTAGAGGGATTCGTCGGGCTCGATTGCCGCGACTTGTGGGGTGGCCGACTGGCGGGCCACCGCATGCCTCACCCACCTCTGAAGCCTCGACCGACCGGAGCGCTTGCGCCGGCGAGAAACAGGGCGGGGAGATGCCACGGGAGCCGACCGATACTGGGTCGACGGCTGCCGCAGGAGGACACCACGGACGCATGCGCGAAAGTGTGTCGCCCCGCGGACGGGGAGCGCATCGACGTCGAGTGGAGCCTCCTGAAGCCAAGCGGAGTCGTCGGCGATGAACGTGAGCGCGCCGAGACGGATCTCGCGGCCCTCCACCAAAGCTCCGCCCGAAACCATGATCAAGGAGATCGGAAAAAATCACAACTTCTCAAACTAGGCGCTAAGACTCCTGGCCCCACGATGGGCGCCAACTGTCGTGGTTCTAACTCTGACAGTGATGTAGGGGGGTATGTATGGAGAGGCTAGATCTTAGCTATGGAGGAGTTGTAAGCACACGAGGATTACGAGTTCAGGCCCTTCTCGGAGGAAGTAACAGCCCTACGTCTCGGTGCCCGGAGGCGGTCGACTGAATTATGTGTGTATGAATAACAGGGGTGCCAACCCTTGATACTGAGGAGGGGGGTGGCTTATATAGAGTTCGCCAGGCCCCTCTAGCCCTCAGTAATGCAAGGTTTAAAATACATTAAGACTGGGGGTTACTGGTAATGCCCCTAATAAAGTGCTATGATGACCATAAAAGCTACTTAATGACCGACCGTTTGCGTGCAGGGTGACTTTAGATCTCCTGGCAGTCGAGTGGTTGGAATTCGGTCGAGTGATCGCTTCGTGGTCGAGTGTCTTGAATCTGTCGATTGGGATACCTCCAAGTCGATTGAAAGGTGACTTCTTCTAGGGATGTCCTTGGGTAGGGTACTTAGGACAGGTCCATGCCCCTATCCTAGGTACATAGCTTCATCATAAAGCACGTCGGTAGAACCAGTCTCGCGTAAGCGTACGCGTAATGTCGGTCCGGGCCGCTTCATCCAACAATACCGCCGAACCAAAGTATGACATGCTGGTAAGCAGTATGACTTATATCGCCCACAACTCACTTGTGTTCTACTCGTGCATATAACATCAACGCATAAAACCTGGCTCGGATGTCACTGTTGGGGAACGTAGTAATTTCAAAAAATTTCCTATGCACACGCAAGATCATGGTGATGCATAGCAACGAGAAGGGAGAGTGTAGTCTACGTACCCTCGTAGACCGGCAACGGAAGCGTTGACACAACATAGAGGAAGTAGTCGTACGTCTTCCCGATCCGACCGATCCAAGTACCGAAAGTATGGTACCTCCGAGTTCTGGACACGTTCAACTCGGTGATGTCCCTCGAGCTCCGATCCAGCCGAGTGTTGAGGGAGAGTTTCGTCAGCATGACGGCGTGATGACGGTGATGATGTTCTACCGACGCAGGGCTTCGCCTAAGCACCGCTACGATATGACCGAGGTGGAATATGGTGGAAGGGGGCACCGCACACGGCTAAGGAACGATCACGAAGATCAACTTGTGTGTCATGGGGTGCCCCCTTGCCCCCTTATATAAAGGAGGGAGGGGGGAGGTGCGGCCGGCCCCTAGGGGTGCGCCTGGAGGAGTCCTACTCCCATCTTGCCTTGTTGGAGAAGGAAAGGGGAAGGGGGAAAGAGGAAAGGGGGGCGCCGCCCCCCTTCCTTGTCCTATTCGGACTAGAGGGGGGAGGGGGCGCGCGGCCTGCCCTGGCCGGCCCTCCTCTTCTCCCTTAGGGCCCATGTAGGCCCATTAACCCCCCCCGGGGGGGGGGTCCGGTAACCCCACGGTACTCCGGTAAAATCCTGATTTCACCCGGAACGATTCCGATATCCAAATATAGGCTTCCAATATATCAATCTTTATGTCTCGACCATTTCGGGACTCCTCGTCATGTCCGTGATCACATCTGGGACTCCGAACAACCTTCGGTACACCAAAACACAAAAACCCTAATTACGATCGTCACCGAACTTTAAGCATGCGGACCCTACGGGTTCGAGAACTATGTAGACATGACCGAGACACGTCTCCGGTCTATAACCAATAGCGGAACCTAGATGCTCATATTGGCTCCTACATATTCTACAAAGATCTTTATCGATCAAACCGCATAACAACATACGTTGTTCCCTTTGTCATCGGTATGTTACTTGCCCGAGCTTCGATCGTCGGTATTCCAATACCTAGTTCAATCTCGTTACCGGCAAGTCTCTTTACTCGTTGTAATACATCATCTCACAACTAACTCATTAGTTGCAATGCTTGCAAGGCTTATGTGATGTGCATTACCGAAAAGGCCCAGAGATACCTCTCCGACAATCGGAGTGACAAATCCTAATCTCGAAATACGCTAACCCAACAAGTACCTTCGGAGACACCTGTAGAGCACCTTTATAATCACCCAGTTACGTTGTGATGTTTGGTAGCACACAAAGTGTTCCTCCGGTAAACGGGAGTTGCATAATCTCATAGTCATAGGAACATGTATAAGTTATGAAGAAAGCAATAGCAACAAACTAAACGATCAAGTGCTAAGCTAACGGAATGGGTCAAGTCAATCACATCATTCTCCTAATGATGTGATCCCGTCAATCAAATGACAACTCATGCCTATGGTTAGGAAACATAACCATCTTTGATCAACAAGCTAGTCAAGTAGAGGCATACTAGTGACACTCTGTTTGTCTATGTATTCACACATGTATTATGTTTCCGGTTAATACAATCCTAGTATGAATAATAAACATTTATCATGATATAAGGAAATAAATAATAACTTTATTATTGCCTCTAGGGCATATTTCCTTCACATCTGTTGCCTGAAAATTCAAATTTTAACGGCAATGCTAATTGGCGAACTACCGCCAGGAGGCTGATGCTGGCGAACGCCCTTCCCGCCGTTTGATCTGGGCCGCATGGATCTTGGGGAAAATCCGACGCCACACTAGGTCTATGAAAGTGTTCGCTATAACTGATCTCCAGGCGAATGTCCTTTTTTTTCTTCAAATTTTTTTAGTTAACCATGCACACTCACCAGTTGGACTAGAGATGTGTTTGTGAACACCCCGAGCACTCAACACCTATTATGTATCTAAGTTAATTTGTTTTTAAATTATTTTTCATTTGGAAAAATCCATTTTCCATTTTAAAAGAAAAAAAAATCCATACTTTTTACTGGATTTGTTTGTTATAAACTTGTCATATGTATTTTTTATTATATGTAGCATGGAAACTTCTATGTCTTTTTAATACCCCCACGACATTTTCTTATTAAGACCATGCCATTTTAATAATTACTCCCTCTCTCCCATATAATTGTTGCTCAAACAGATGTATTTAGCTGTATTTCAGTGCTAGATACGTCCGTTTGAGTGAAAATTAATATAGGGCGGAGGGAGTATTAATATGTTATTTTTTTTATTAAGAGGATGACAGTTTTATTATTAAGAGAAACTGTATTTTTATTTAGTAACATAAAATACTTTTTATTTGTCAATAGGATGGCGTTTTATGATAAGAGCATGAAATTTTCATTATTAAGAGCATGACATTTTTATTATTAGGCGGATGGTAGTTTTATTATTAGCTGGTGGAAGTTTTATTATTGAGAGCATGTCACTTTTATTATTGTTGACATGACATTTTTAGTATAAACTGGATGTTATTTTTTATTTTTTATTTTATGGAAGTATTTTTGGGGGCTTATATAGGTAAAATATTTTATCTAGACGATGTCAATTTTATAAAGTAGCATGACAATTTTCACATTTTTTCAAAGCATGACATTTTTATAAATTTGTGCATATTTTTTGTTCATAGCAATTTTTATCTAGAAAATGAAAGTTCTAAAGTTTAGCATGGCAAAAAAATGTAAATCACTCATCTTTTTTTTGTTTTAAAGTTTTAACATGGCAATTTTGAATGAAAAAAGTTAACTGGGCCCACTAGAAACGACCGTTGAGAGCTAGTAGGAGCAGTCCCCTAGTGATCGAACACCAGCTATTTGGGTCCAGTTTTAATAGGTTTTTATCATTTATGCCATTGGTTGTCACTCACTAAGTTTTGCCACTAGGAATTTCAACTGCTCAAAAATGTCATCGCTTCCTTAGGTGCATGCTCAAAAATGCCACTCGACACCATTTGTCATATCAAATCTCGTTTGTCATGTCATAATGATTGTCATCTCAAAGTGTGGGTCCCACTTGATCCCAATAGCGTTCTTATTTTCTCTAAAATTATTCGCTTGCTTACTCCAAACAAGTGGGGTCCACACTTATCATTGTGAGATAGAGAGAGCCGACATGCGGGTATAGGGTTATTTTTGTCATATAACATGGTCAACGAGTTTGACCTGACAATAACGATGTCTAATGGCATTTCTGAGCAAACATCTAATGGAACGATGGCATTTTTGAGAAAACTTCTCATGGATTGATGACATTTTTGAGCAGCTGTAATTTGTAATGGCAAAACTGAGTAGTGAGACACAACTAGTGGCATAAATGATAAAACCCTATTTTAATTTGCGGCATTGCATGAAGCCCCAAGGTGGAGATGTGGAGGCCGCATCGAGTGCAACGAGGGGAAACGTATCTGGTGCTCTTGTTATTTGAACTTTTGCAACAACAAATATTGATGTTGTGTGATTGTGTTCAATTTTTTTCATATTTTTGAAACATTTTAAAATGTGGTACGGAGGTCCGGTGCACCGGTAGCACCACAAACACCGATGCACCATTTATTTCCCTAACAACGAGGCATGGGACACCGACGAGCCCGTGCCCGGAGTGGCGCGACAACGGCGGTGGAGGGTAGTCGAAGGTTGATGTGTTCAGTTAGAGGTAGGCCGAGGGCGGCGTCAACATAGTGGGGACATTTCGGGTCGGACATGGCGGGACGGCGCACGGTAGTGGTTGCCGACCACGGTGGCCGGGAGCGGGTCTATGGGAGGAAGATACGTGAGGAAGAAGTGTAGGTGCTGGAGGATGGTAGCCCTTGGATTCGCATTGTAGGGCTCAGACATAATTGAGGTAGCTAGCGTGCTATGTACCCGGAAAATGCCAACGGAGGCCGAGCTCCAGGGAGCTCGGTATTTTTGAAAAAAAAATCAAAAGTCATATTTCAAAGTTTCAAATATATTCAAAAAATTCCATAGAAACTTATTAGATTTCCGCATGCGCGTGTGAAAAAATCATTTGAATTTTTTGTATTTTGTAGGCTGTACAAAAAAGACAAAATACCGGCCCAACAAAAAAAAAGCGGCCCATTTTAGAAATACGTTTTTGTCTTTTTTCTGTACACCACGTGCGAAAGTATATGGTTATGAATTTTTGCGCATACGCAATACACATATGTGAGAGTGTATACAAACATTTTCAAATTTTTTCACGCAGTGGAAAATCATATTTTGAAAACGAGCTCCGTGGAGCTCGGCCTCCAAAAGCCCTCACTCGCTATGTACCACCCAACTTCGGGGATGAAGCCATTTGACAATGAGACAAGTTACCCATCATCTGAAAAACATGAATGCGGATATCAAGCACATAGCGATGCCATGCATCTTATGACTCTGCACAGGCACAGATATATAAAGTTACAACATCACATTTGGGGACATATATAAAAGAAGAAGCAGAGAAGAAAAGAGACAACAAATTATGAACTTTCAGCTATATCAAGGATAATCCACGCATCCCGCACGATCGACACGGCCCTTTCTTCATCATTTATCAAACACGCAGATCCCGAGGTCACCGTCGACGCTGGCCCCGGCCGAGCCGAGCAACCCCGTCCACCTCTCCATCTCATCCCTCCCGTCGCTGTTGAGGAACAGCAACGCGGCCATATCGTCCTCGTCGCGGTCCAGCTGCGCTTGCATCTGCGAGCTCGCGCCAGCTGCCGCACCCGCCGTGGTCGCTGCCGTTGCCTCCAGAGCACCGCACTCGCCGCCGGGGCTGAGCTGCGACGCCACGAATTTGTCCAGCGCCCTCCAGTCCTTGGTGGTCTCATTGTCGGCCTGCGCGTGCTTGCGAGGTCGACGCCTGCTGCCACCGGAGGCGGCGTCCTCCTCCTCCTCGGGCGCCCTGGCCTTCTTACGCGGGAGCGGAGCGGACGGGCTCTCGAGCTGCGGCAGCTCGACTAGGTGGCTGGAGGTGTATCGCAGCAGGGCGGCGGCTCCGTCCAGCTGCTCCGCCTCCTCCTTGAAGCTCGCGCCCCTGCCCATCTGCGCCGCTGCCGCGTACGTCGACGCCATGTTCGGGTCCGGGAACGGCGCGCCGGACATGGCATTGACCTCGTTGTAGGAGTAGTTTGAGCCCCATCTCTCCATCATGCCCCGGTTCGGGTACGCCGTCCTCTTCTTGAACGCCCTGCACACCACCCATCCTTCTTCCTGTATACACACATGGACACTACCAAGAGTTAGCTGCCGGATGTGAAATAGCTTTGCAAATTCCTTTTTGAAAATATTTGCAAGTGAAAGGAATCTACTAAAGTTAGCTACCTCTCCACTGTGTAGTGGAGTCCTGAAACTTTGGTTTTCTCTGCTAGTGATTGTGGCATTCTACAATGCATTTCATGAGTAGTGCTAGTCCTAGGCTCCTAGCTAGTTGCAGACAGCATGTAAACAATGGGACGAGCGTGCTAGAATGTTCACAATGGAAACCCTAGACCAGTACATGCATGCAGCATGCGCATGCATTTCTCAAGGAGAACTCCAAAAAGGTGTTTGCAAGTGGCATGGTCAGGATGGCAACACCGGATACATGCTGGCTACATCCATAGCTTTATCAGGAAGAGTAGAAGACTTTGGAAGACTCGCAAAAAAGGAGCTTATCTTGCTGCCGGTGCTTTGCTACTAGTGATGTGTTTGTCTCCATGGACCATTAGTGGTTCTGTGCTTGAGTTAGAGTACATGCATGCGCCTGGGCAAACTTGTGAGTGCTACTTTAGCAATAAAAATCCTTGTCTATCAGATTATATTAAGTCATTAAGATTTAAGATCTGCTTTCTTTTGTATGTGCTTATTTTTTTCCCCATGAGTACGAAGCACCAAATATATTCGTGATAATATTTTGAGGATGCATTTAAATCAATCGTCATAGAATTTCATGTTAAAAGTAAAAAACCATTCTTAAAAAGTCAAGTAAAATGCACGAGTGAAAATTTGTATTTTATTTTACATAAAAAATATCACGCACTTTTCCCTTGTGAAAAGCATGAAAAACCAACAATTTTAGTGAGTGTAATATTTGTCCACAACCATATATTGTATGTAAATTATAAAATCGATTACTGATTTCAGATGGCTAAGATCAAATGTATCCCAACCCAAGTTCTTTTTCTTACTTGTTTTTGTATTCATATAGTTTGTTTAGGTGAAAGAAAAAAAGAAAAAAAAGTTAATTTGTAGGCTAGAATCTAAACTACAGTTCTTAATCCGTTCGAAATTACTAAAAACTCAAACTTTGATCTAAGTAAAACTTTTTAAAGTTTGATCAAGTTTATAAAAGATTGCTAATTAATATCTACAATAGTCACCATACATAGTATAAAAATATATTACATGATGAATCTAATGAAACTATTTTTTATATTTAGACTTGGTCAAACTTAAAGAAGATTGACCTAAGACACACATAAACATTCAAATAATTTGGAATGGAGGGAGTAGTATCTATTTGAGTACACCCGCAAAAAAAAGTATCTATTTGAGTAACATTCATATATTGGTTGGTTCCTGTGGACCTACCAACTTCTTAATGTGGTAAACTAGTTGAAAATACCATTTGGTTGGGAATGTAAAAGCTAATTTACACTCTACATTTCCTTGATCAAAACGAGCGTTGGAAATGGTAACAGGAGTAGAGAGCTTGTAGCTTGCCTGCGGTGGCGCGTTCTCGTCAGTCTCGAGGCGGTACTCGTGCATGATCCAGTCTGTCTTCTGTCCGTTGGGCGCCCTGCCCTTGTAGAAGACGAGGGTCTTTCTCATGCCGATGAGCCTGCTCCTCTCGTGCACCGCCTTGTCCCTCCCCGTCGCCTTCCAGAACCCTGCCATGGTCGCCCTGTTCGTCCTCGTCCCCGTCGGGTACTTGCGGTCTTTGAAGCTGAAGAAGTACCACTCGTTCTGCTCCTCGTACCCGATGCCACAGTGCTCTTCAATACATTCAGATAGATTTGAGCAAAAAATTAGGACTAAGAACTGTGAATCAATGTGCATGCATGACATATGTCAGGTCATATACTCCATGGAGTATAAAAGAATTGTAGAGATAAGGTACCTGTGAGATCCCATGGCTCGATGCGGTAGAGATCAATGTCGCGGATGACGTCGAGGTCGATCTTCTGGGAGGCCACCTTCTTGCGGAGGTAGTAGCCGACGAGCTCCTCGTCGGTGGGGTGGAACCTGAACCCAGGAGGGACGCATGATTCCATGGAGTCCATATGATCAACACCACCACCACTACCTGCGCGCATAGGTTGGATGTGCATAAAATTCAGCAACTCCTCGATCGGCCTACGAATGATATAGCTCGCGAGTACTAGTAGTACTGGCACTAGTAGTAAACAAAGAAGCATGCAGGTGCTCGCGTGAATCATTCGATGCTATGCAAGCCTGCATTTCTTTATACTCCTACTGCAAAGGTTCCTGCAGATAGGGGAGGTTCAGTTGCAGCAGAAGGGAACAGTGGTGTTGACAGTTGGTTGGGTGTGGATCGGTACTGAATGAGTAGCATACAGACTGAAGTATAGTATAGTATTCCTATGTGAGAGTGAGTGTATGGGTTTCAGTGCTTTGGTAAAATTTAATCGAGCCATGTTGGGGTTCTGCACTCCAGTTTATCGTATGATGATATACTAGTACTCGTGGGGCAAAGCCTGAGCATGCAAGGGGCAGCATGCAGGGAGGGTTCAGACAAACGTGGGAAAGTTACAGGCCTGTGAATGATACTGTCGACTGTTGGAGTGTGGAATGAGAGGGCATGTGGGCTATAGTCAGCAGCGAATTATAGCGGCAGCAGGATGTGGTCGATCTGGTCTAACTTAACTGGGACTTGGGAGGAGCGAAATGAAAAAAGCTGAAATGTGTCTATATCGATATACTATATCACATCAACACAGTATATTGTTTAAGACAAAATAGCTCATAGGCTAGTTAGCAGCAACTGTTAATGATTCCCTACTCATCCCGATTGATCATAAAGCCCTCATGAAATGCAATGCACACAACTCAAGCACAATGCAGAGCCAGAGGCCTGTAAAGAAATGCTACCTACATCTATTGTGCTTTCTTGTTTTCTTGCAATTTAGCATCTGGACTAGTGCAAATACAGAGGAACGAGAGCGACGGAGACATATAGTCATTCCCACAGAATTGACGCGCATACAAAACAGGCTAGCTTCCTCTTTCCAAACCAGCTATCAGTGTACGATTGAGTAGCTAGTTTGCTCTGATCAAGAGCACTTGCTATATAATAATGGTGCAACAAAGCACAACTAACTAGCTAAGATGGTGCATGCATATGCATGCATGGCTAGTTCTCAACCAGACCCTAGCACACACCAGGCCGGAGCGCACGCGAATTGGGAAAATGTGCTGTACTAAATCTTGGCACGGCGAGGTGTGGGGCTGGAAATTGATCAAGCGGGAATAAAAACGTGAGGATCGGAGACGAAGAGAGGTCCAGAAGGAGGAGAGGTAATGAAGGCTCTTTCTCGGATCAGGCCTGCAAAGCGCAAAGGAGAAGCGGCTAAAAAGCCACTCACTGGAGTGGAGTGGACAGTGGAGTGCTCCGGCTGATAGCTAGCCAAAGCATGCGAACGCAAAGAGAGCGGAGGAAAAGGCGGCAGCGGCCAGGGGGCGCACACGACCACCGGTTGGCTCCGGCCCTTGCACCGTAGCACGGCCTCTGACCTCCCTGTCCCTTTGTCGAGGAATTCCACGGCACACCCAGCGCGCGGTGACCCTTCTGCTGCCCAGATGCGTTCATATTCGCTGCTGCAGCTTCTTGCAACTTGCGGCTCAACAGTTGTCTGCAGTGCCCACCGTACCGGACTACCGGCTGGCCGGGAGACTTTGTGCTGGCTAGGTAGGGCTAGGGCATGCATGAACGCATGGTACCTTCCCTCCCTAGTGTGGGGTGGATCAAGAAGAATGAGGTCCAGGGAGGGAGATCAATCATTCACTGTGTTTCGCCTTTGGCCTCTTGTGGGGTGCATCACTCACTGTCGCATCGATCTTGCATATGAGCATCAGAGACAGAGGGGAAGGAGGGGTCATCACTACCGGATCTTCTTCAATATTTTCTGTCCCTCTGAATTGAGAAAAAAACTAGTCGAGCGGGGGACGAGCCCCGTGGAATTTTAGTTAAGATTGAAATGACTGCGAGATAACATGATTTGCTACTACTAACTAGAGCCAGCAAGGACGTATGCAACCACCAAGTCCTTACACAGGGTTACAAACCAATTCTCAAATCAAGAGAAAACAAAAAAAATGAGAAAACAATCTATGAAAGACATTGGATGGAACATAAGAATTTCAATATGAACACTTCCATTTTTTTAAGAACTAGGGAAAATCCCTACGCTCCGAACGGGACTTTAGGTTGTAGAGTTCATGAGCAAAAGTTTGCCACTGTTTACCAAAATTAATGTAATATGGATATTTGTGTGCGTGATAATAAAAATTTCCGTAACAAATGGGGCAAGAATTGGTAATAGCAATTTTTTTATCCGTGGCACGCGAGCATAATATGTTCTATAAGAAGTGTATCACACCAATAATCTCATAAAACATCGAAATTAGCCTAACGGCATACGACATGTCCAATTGCTATTTGGAAAATTGCGGCAACCAACCAAACATGCATATATATACTACTCCATCCGATTCAAAATAAGTGTCGTGGCTTTGAACTAAAGTTGAACTAACCTTAGTTCAAAGCTCGGACACTTTTTTTTGGATCGGAGGGAGTAACTTATTATGAGATGTTGCAAAGTAACTTTTACATTTTTAACACTTACCACCTTAATTAAAGAGAATCTAAGTTGGGTTGCGGAGCAAAGATGGGTGTGTTGCTTCCTTAGGTATGTGCAATGATTCATGTTTGAAAGTGTGCTAGATGTGTGGTTAAATGCTTGTGTGTATGCTGAAAAATTATTTATCATCCTTTTCATGTGAAAAAAATTGAATTCATTTAGTACATGTATATGATAAGTTGTCAGGCTATATATGTTGTGAACTTTAGGTATGCATATTTAAATTTAAAATGTTAGGTGTATCCTTATATACATTTTTATTTAGCATTAACAAAAAAAGGGATGCTTGGTTGAATCAAAATGCCGGCACACTCTCCATAGATGGAATGTTTGGGAATTTTATGCACTTGAAGTAATCGCATGAAGCAAACATTCTCCAATTCTAATTTGAAATGTATGCTATATAAAGACCAATTTTACTTTAACATAAGATTTTTTTAATTTAAAACACATGATTTTTTCTTGGATCGTTAGTATGACCTCAATCCATACACCTTCAAGATTGACTGCCCATCCTACCAGAATAGCCTTTTCTCATTCAAGAATAAAAGAACAGGTATATCATGGTCAATGCATACAGATTGTGCAATATATATACTAAATTATGGTTCAGTAAAAAGTATATGTTTGCACATCAATTAGACCACCTTGTATAATGAAGGATCTAGGGGGGGAGGGGGGCACCTTGTCAGGACTAATTTCTAATTTAGAAGAATAAGACACCTAGGTTGCAACCACGGAGGATTGGACCTAGTGGGCTGGCTGCATACCTCGTAACTCTACGGCCGGATCTATTGGTTCTGAGAGTATCTTAGTTTTAGTATGACAAATAATCTTCAGAAGTGCCAAGTTCTAGGAAAAATTGTAAAAACTTCAGTTGATGATGGAAAAACTATGGGTGTAATGTAGGGAGCAACATGTATTGTGAAATTGTGGAACACTAATCATATGGAACTACCTCAAAAATTCCAAATAGCATGTATGTGCAAATTCAGTAATATTTAACTGCCCTGGCCAAATACCCCGTGTTTCTTCGGACCAGAATGCAGTTTTTTGAAGATCAACGCCCATGATATAAGCTGAAGCTTTTGGTTCCATACACATCAAGACCCACTGCAGCGAGATATGTGTATACCTTGGACGACATATGCATATGATATCAAAACGAATACGAAGAAAATCGATTAGCCCCAAGTGAAGAGGAAAGTGGCCAGGGGAAGAGAGGGTAACTAAAGACACCACACACACCAGTACGTATACCGCCACGGAAATTATTAAAAGAAGAAACAAAGATTGGAGATCGACGAACTATGAACACGCAAAGTAGACGGATTGATCACCCAGTAGCTTGATATGCATACACACTCACCTCAGATGATCAGCTGCGTGCTCCAGATCACAGAGATCGATCAGACCTCGATCTTCTCCCAGCTAGGGTCGATGGACTCTATTTTTCGTGATCGGCAGGAACAGGCTAGCCTGTGTGTGTAGGGAAGAAGAAGACTAAACAGGTTGATGAGATCGAGGTGCGGTGGAGGAGAGGCGAGGAGAGCTCGCAGGTATATACAGGCAGGATGAGAGAATGGAGAAAGGAGGGGGAGAAGGTGGCGAGTATAAAAAAGGGAGGTCGGGCTTTCCTTTCCGTCGCGCGTGGGCGAGGGGAATGAGCGCCTGTGGGACCCTCCTGGGCCCACAGCTGACGTCACGGACCCTTCTTTGCTACTCGATCTCATTCTCCCGGCACTGTGTACTGTAGAGTGCAGTACAAAAGGAACAGAATGAGCTTAGCCGTAGCTTTGTCTCTTTGTCTTCGAGCCATTGGCATGATAGATCCACTGTACCTTACCTATAGCTCGTTGGGAACCATGGACTCTGGTGATGGGCTAATGGCCAGCAGTTGTCCACGTCCACTTTTGAAATGGACCTAGCTCTAGCTACCTCTACAAAATATACATAGTATTCTATTTGTTTGATGATTTTTGAAGACTCTTTAATATAGTTTCTATGGAGTTTTTTCTTCTCGAATACGCTATGGCGGCGTATCATTGCATTGATAGGGGAGAAGAATGTACAAATCGGCATCAGGGACGCGTACACTACAAGGCGTGTCCGTGATACACATTGAGCATAGAATGGGTTGCTCAGCCCAAAGAGTACACTAAGTTACAGGGATGATGTTGTGAAGTCCTTTGGCTCCTGGGCAAGCCCAGGAGCGGGCGTCGTCTTGGATCGCAACTAGAAGAGAAGCAGAGGAGGGTGTGATCTTGTCAAAGATGATAGCATTGCGATGACACCAGAGGGACTAGGCTGTTAGCGCCGTGATGGTGGAGAGCCCACGTCGCTTGTCCGGGGTCGTCATAGGAAGAATCATGCTGAGCCAAGAGAGCCATCTGGTGCGGTGATCTCGGGGCAACACCAGGAGAGGATGTCTTGCCAGATTATGCGGGAAAAGACGCACTCCACAAGGAGGTGGTGTAGGGTCTCGGCTTGTTGGGAGCACAACACGCATTGTGGCTCGTGTGGAAAGCCACGCCGTTCCAGCCGATCGGCCGTCCAACAGCGGTTGGCGGAGGCGAGGTAGATGAAGAATTTGACAGAGAGGGGTGCCCCCAATTTCCACACAAGGCGCCAGTGCTCAGACAGCATAGAACCGGTGAATAGAGCGTTGTAGCAGGAAGACGCGGAGTAAGCCCCGTTCTCCGTCCACTTCCAGAGAATGGTGTCAGGCTCCTGGGATAACGTGACAGACTGAAGCCGACACCAGAGGTCGAGGTATTCGAGCGTGGCCGACACCATGGATGTCTCGTATCCATGTGCGATCATGCAGGGCGGCATCAACAATACGCGAGCGGCGGCGTCGGTTCGGCACAAGGGCCGCAAGGCTCAGGGCGATGTCGGCAATGGAGCAGCCCTGGAGCCACTTGTCAGTCCAGAAGCGGCAGGAGGTGTCGTTACCAATGGTCCACGTCGTCGAGGCATGGAAGAACTGAAGGGCCTCTGGATCCGAAGGCGGCTGGATATGAGACCATGGACGAGAGCCATCCGAAGTGTGAAGCCATCGGATGTGAAGGGAAATGCCAGTGCGGTGCATATCCCGAATTCTGAGCCCACCAAGCTCAAGGGGGCGGCATACTCTCGCCCAGCTAACGAGACAAGAACTAGCACGTGCGTCCTTGCGGCCATGCCATAGGAAGTCGCGAATGATCCAGTTGGTCTTCTTGAGAATAGGTTGGGACAACGACATGTCACAATCTGGTTTCCATTAGATACTTTCTCTTGCGGCACATAATCTCGAAATAGGTTTTCGTTCCGCTTTATATAGATAAAACAATTCATGCTGTGCATACTTAGCATTGGCTAATTTGTACAAGAATTGGTTACAAGTTTTAATCGGGGTTGAGCACGCCCAAAATTTAGTGAGTGGAAGTGCGATGTGTTGGTTAATTTGGCTACGTTCAAATGATATTATGGCTGATCAAACGAAACTTTCTGATTCCTTCGGGGTTATCTTCTTGCCATTCAATCGTTTGCAATCTTGGTCTATGTAATCTTCTGCGGTCAAACGTCAAGGAGCTAATATTCGCGGATAGTCGACGACAGCAAATATTATAGAAGATTTTATGCTTCAACATGGATGGAGTGGCCTAATATGACAGTACTTGCGTTCCAAACTGTCGAAGGTGGTGTGCTATATGCAATCCATTTTTGGGTACCAGGTGGCATGAGTTCTAATTACCTTCGTAATTTTCTAAGAAATGTGCCCTATTTTTGGGTACCAGGTGGCATGTGATCTGAAGGCAATAGTTTTTTTTTACTTTATCTAATTAGGAAACTGCCTGAATTAATTGGTTCAGCTTGTTTGAAATGCTAAAAAAATGCTAAACACCATCTAAAACCGAGAACATTTTAGGGCTCAAGTACCATAACTGAGGCTTGAGGGTTCAAAATAGACTTGCATTAGACTCTTGAAAAAATTGACTAAGTTTTCACATGTGCTAATGACGTAATGTCTCTTTATATTGAAGTGCCCACATATAGTGCTCTTGCATTGCACATGTCATTTATTATTTTGGGTGCGTGAAAAACCTTGAGACAAGTCAAACGCATGCATGAGTACCCACCCTACGGCAGGCTGGACTTTTTAGCCGAGGTGGGGACATGCATAGGGTGTTATAGCATGTGGTAAAATGCTTTTCATCTGCGTGGTTAGGTTGGGTTTTGCTGCCGTCAAACTGTATGTTCTTACCTATGGTACCACACTGTGTGTGCTTTCAGCTGTGTATAGGACCATGCTGCCCAATCGACAGATGAACAAGTTACTCAGTGTGTAGAGCCGTACAGTTGTCCAGGTATGATGATCAATCCATTGTATCATTGCACCAGATTTCTCTGGTAAAAGATCACACTTCACTCCCATCAATTCTGTGGAAGATTTTGAGATGTAGAAGTTTGATTTGATGTGAGTATCACAACCACCTCAGCATAGCTACCTAGCTATATCTAGCTAGCAATTTCACATCACAGTCCAGTAAATTTCACTTCATATGTCAAATGGCAACGCAAACCAGCCGATCGATCTCATTAATCTCTTGATTACCATTCGTGTCCTACCTAGAAATTCGTGCTGTCAGCGTCGACAGAGCATGCACGCACCAAACTGATGAGGGACTAATGGCATCCGTTAGCCTTAGCCATTATCATTCCATTGATTATTTCCAGAAGCATGATCAATAGGAATTATGATGTCGATCAACACTGGGGCGTAGGCATGCATTACAATACATGTGCTTGTGCTAAGTATGATACCACCTACTAATGTTAGGGCAACACCAAATCCATCCCTCATAAGGATGAATCAAATTTGGGTGCCCTCACATCATTCCGGTTCTCATTGCTTGCCAGTTGCTGATCAACTCGTGATCGAAGGTAACATATATATTTACAATATTTAAGGAATTTAACACTTATAAATATGTTAAATTATTGTGCATGTATGGATCGAATAGAGTTGCTCAGCTTATTAGAGAAAACCAAGCGATAAAGGACATGTGCACACTTATTTTATTGACCCAATCTTCTTTCTATTTGTATGAGTAGTAGATAGAAAGTTAAAAAGTTTGGTTACAAGGACAGCCCCAAAACTTTCTACGTGATCTGAACAACATTACACCAAAATCCAACTACAACTAACGGTATCATGAGCCAAGTCAATGAAATCTAAAGAGTAGCTAGTGTGATATGATGATCGATGATTAATAAAAATGTGTCTAATTAAATCAAAAGGTTGCAAATGGATAAAGCAAGGTTTTTGTTTTGTCAAGCAAATAATGTTTATTTTTCTATTCCTAATAAAACATATCAAGAATAGACTCCATTGAACTGTTTTTTTACATCAGTACAGACACAAGCGCTCATATACACGCGCATACACTCACCCCTATGATCGCATGCACACCCTACCCATATGAGCACCTTCGAAAGACTGAGCCGGCATATCATCTTGAGATTTACAAAGTCACCGTAGGCGCCTCGTCGTCGACGGGAACGTCTCCTCCCACTAAATGCGCATCGCCAGAAATCCTGAAATAAATCCAGGAATAAATGCGAGCACCAGGATTTGAACCATGGTGGGCTGGGGATACCATAGTCCCTCTAACCATCCAACCATAGGTTGGTACACTCCATTGAACTGTTCTCGCAACACACTAGGTACTATATTATGAAGTCAAATCAAAAGTCGTAAGATCATACCTCTATTATATCTCTTTCGTGAAACCCTGAGCCTTCGGCATTGCGCCGCTCTAACTAGAGCGACATTGGCGGTGACCCTAGACAATTCACCACTCTATCACGACCTCCTCCCCTCACTGCCCCGACAGACACCGATTGGTAAAGCCTATGCGGTAAGAGTGGCGGCAGGCTTGTTTTCTCGCGCGACATCAATCTTGTAGAGGTAGTACACCAATCTTGTAGTTGCTTGGGGTTGCGGCGGCGGAGCAAGGAACTACTCCCTCTGTCCCATAAAAATGTTCTTATATTATGGGACGGAGGGAGTAGGTTGTAGCAGTGATGGTTCTACTACCAGTCGGAGGTGTCTCTCGAGCAGGCCCACTTGGACCAGGTTTGGTCGTGGTTGGCCATGGAGGTACACCGTATTTAAAAAAAAGTTTGGCATGACAAGAAAATCCAGAAACAGTAGTTTCGTGCTGGAGACAATGTTCTTCTTTACAATTCATGCTTAAAGATGTTTCCAGGTAAAATCAAATCAAGGTGGGATGGCCCCTAAGAAATTGATGAAGTATACAACTCAGGAGCTGTCAGACACGGACAACCCCTGAAGCCATATCTTGTCGATGTGCAAGCGGAGCCAAGGTAATAATTTTTTATCACGCCGGAAGAGGCGATTGCGCAACAATCCGTAAGTTCTGACCCCACTACTCTGTAATTTTATTGAAAGTGTGTGTATAAGTCGTAGAAAGAATTTAGGAATAAGCTAAAATTGTAGGTAACGTTTTCCCAAGTCAATGAGGGTTTTTTAGGTGGTACGTCATACATCTCCAACGTATATACAATTTTTGATTATTTCATGCTATTATAATCTTCCCCAAAATCCATTTTCTTCCCTATGAACACGTGGGCTGTGCTAGAACTGCTCTTCTTGTAAGATGAAGATTTTGAAGAAGACTTTAAGGATTTATTCTTTTTCTTTTCTTCAGAACTATCATCCTTGCTCTTCTTCTTCTTCTCCTTCTTCTTCTTCTTCTTCCCAGTTTTCCCAGAGGGAACAATCAAAAATATAGTGGCCTGACTTCTTGCATCTGCGGCACGTTCTCTTCTTGTAGTCCTGAGAAGAAGTTTCTTGAGTTTTCTTCAGGTCATAATTTGAAGACTTCCCAAAGCGGTTTTTCTTTGAGAACTTCTGAAATTTCCTCACAACCAATGCAAGCTCTCTGCCAATTTTTCCAGGGCCACCAGAACTGCAGTTAGATTCTTCTTCAGATGAAAAAACTACTTTTGCCTCCAGCGTACAGGGTCTTCCATAGCTTGGTCCATAGAGATCTCTCTTCTCAGCGTATTAAAATTCATGAGTATTGAGCCTCTCAAGAATATCAGCAGGATTGAGAGACTTGTAGTCAGTACGCTCTGGAATCATCAAGATCAGAGCATCAAAGGAACTGTCAAGTGACCTCAGCAATTTATTCACCACTTTATGGTCAGTGATATCAGGTGCACCAAGAGCTTGAAGCTCATTGGAGATGTCTGTGTGAAGGTCAAATGTGAGTTGGACACTTATGTTGTCAAGCCTCTTCAAGCAGTTGAAGAGATTCCGAAGAACTCAACGTGAGAGTCATGCCGAGTTGAATCTCCTTCATTATCCTTGGAGAGCATTTCCCAGATCAGCTTTGTAGATTACAACGCACCCATAAGGCCATATTGTCCTTTGGTTAGATGACCACATATGATGTTCTTCGCTTGAGAGTCCAATTGAGAAAATCACCTCACATCAGCAGCAGTAACATTTTATCCTTGCGCTGGGATGCCCATCATGATGACATACCAGAGGTCATTGTCAATTGCTTCAAGATGAATGCACATCTTATTCTTCCAATAAGGATAGTCAAAGTCATCGAAGACTAGGCACTTGCCAGAGACTTTGAAGTTTCTTGTAGTCGACATAGCTTAAACTCTAGGTGGTTAAACCAAATCAATAGAACAAGGGAGCACCTTGCTCTGATACCGATTAAAAGTGCGAGTAGTCGACCAAAGGGGGTGAATGGAAGATTTTAAAAAATTCTTCAAGGAAGCAAATTCTTCGAAGAATAACAGTGCGAAAAATATACAACAAAAGGTAAACTATGCTAAGTATGCAATTTAGAATTAAGACAAAGTCATAAGAACATAACTAAGTAGGTAGCAGTATATGTAGAACATGTGAAATACATGGAAACAAACTGAAGAACTACAATCTGGAAGACAAAGAAAATGAATGATGAATGTCTTCAAGTCAAACTCTTCAGAGGGAGGGAGACAAATTCTTCAACATAGAATTACTGAAAGTAAAGCATTGAGGAGTTTGAGCCATGGTAGCTCGGTGAAGATAATGAATTTGATCTAGTTGTTGTGACAACTATATGTCTAGTTGGAGAGCTTTGAGATTCAACTAAGAAGACACTTAATGTTCACCTTATTCTCCTTGAGCTAAGGTCAGTTAGACCTCGCACAATCATTCATGGTAAGTCTTCAAGGTAGACTTCCAAACCTTCATAGACTCATTTTATGGCACTCACAATTTCTGCTTGGATGCTTAGAACATGACACCTGACCTTCTGGAAGACCACTGTCTTCAAAGGTAACAAGCATTGGAACACACAGGATAATCTCTTCAGTGATGATCAATCACTTTGGCTTTGGTTGTTTGGGTTTTCCTCACTTAGGATTCTCTCAAGTTCTTTAGAGGATGGGTTGCTCTAGATGACACTTAGCATGCAATCACTTGGAGCAACCAACCAAGAAAGGGTGGGGCAACTATTTATAGCCTTGGGGCAACCTGACATGAATTGACTATCATGCCCTTTAGACACGACCATTGTCAGGATAAGGATTCACTCGACAGCTGACACTCGCTTAGCAAAAGTAGGAAATTTGAACTCTAATTTTCCCCGCGTTAGGAGAATTGCACTGACGATTTCCTAACTCTTCAATCACACCAATTTCATCAATGATCGGAAGAACATCGTTGTAGCGACCAGACCTCAAACAGTCTGATCTCTGTGCTCCGGTGTCATCCCTGGATCAGTAATGCTGACACCACACAGTACTCGGAGGATTTATAGCAGAGTAGCAATCACACACTTATTACATCGAGAGTCTCAAAAGAAAACTTATTACAATAAATATGGCTTAAGACCATCTAATAACGATAACGGCGGAAGGCTTGGAAGATAAGCGAGTCCATCAACTCCAACGGCATCACTGAGTATAGAACCACGACCTAAACTCCTTAATCGTCATCTGAGAAGTCTGCAACATTAACGTTGCATCCCGAAAACGGGTCAGCACATGGAATATGCTGGCAATGTAACACATAGAGAGTAATGGAATGAAACAGCTATACTATATGCATATTTGGCTGGTGAAAAGCTCTACGGTTACAGTTTTTGCGTAAAGCCAATTTTTTCCTACTTCAAAGGAATAAATTTATTTAACTATCATGGTAGTTGTTAAACATTGAGAATGGTTGACAGCATTCTCAATCCCAATTAAGCATCATCATTAAACATAACCCAACAAAATTAATTTAGAGTAACATGTTGAGATTCACATGAAAATCCAGGTACTAGATACTCAAGATGTCCATAACCGGGGACACGGCTAATCATGATTAGTTTATTACACTCTGCAGAGGTTTGCGCACTTTTCCCCACAAGACTCGATCGCCTCCGTTTGGTTTCTCGCACTACAGGGTGTTTGAGAAGACTGATGACTAAGACATAGTCTTTCAGAAGTGCTAGCACCTTACGATCGGGTAGACCATACCACCTACATCCCCTACATCTGCTAGTCTACCACTGTAAGAGTTCACACAACTTAGTCAACTATGCTAGAGCCCATAATAGCTTGTGGCTGCACACGGAAGTTTCTAGTATGAATAGTCTTATGATCCCTTTGAGCCTGGGTGGCGGTCCAAAAGAAAACAGGCAAGTCCTGGAATACCCAGGTGCCTCAATCCACCCAGATGTGTGTTTAAGTTGCCACCTTAGATAAACCATTAATTAACAATCTCACATCTATCATGGATTTCACTCACCCAATCCACGTCTACTAGCATAGCATGGCATAATAAGCAAACGTAGAAGTAACTCCCAAAGGTTTGAAAACAAACTGGTAATAGGTACTACCTCATCTACTTCCCATCCCACAATTTAATTAGATCCTAATCATGCAATGTGTGAGGATTGATCTAATGCAATAAAACTGGGTAGTAGAGAAGGTATGATCAAAGTGTTACTTTCCTTGCTGATGATCCGGGAAACCTAGCGATTCGAAGTAACAGGCGGCGCACTCCGGATACTCTATCGCAAAAAAACAAATGAGCATACAATAAGTACTCATCTAATGCACAGGTAAAACTCAAATAAGAGATCTAACCAGAAGGTTCAACTTAAGAACTCCGGTTGGCAAAAGAATCAAATCGAACGAAGCAACGAAAGACAAACGGCGAAAGGAAACAACTTCGTTCTAGCAATCTGGATCTAGGGCAAATTTTAGAGTAGCAAAATCTTGTTTAAGTTGGTTAAACGGATAGAGGGTTTCGAGACGAAACTCTAGGCGCTTGAATCGCCTAATTCCCATAAACGAGCTAAAAGTTAAACTAAAACGAAAATCGGATCAGGAATCGCGATCAGAAAAATTGCGGATTTAATCTGAGAAAAAGAAAAACGAAGAACAGATTAACGAATGAACGTTCGTTATCTGAAACTAAACGATGAACGCGTTCGTTAAAACGAACGAATGAGCGAACGCTCGCTAAATACAAATAAACCGAAAAAACGATCTACTAAAAAAATGAAAACTAGGGTTTTCTAAAAAACCGAAGCGGTTTCTCTCAGAAAATCGGCGGCGGGGCGGCTACCTCGGCTCGGGCTCCGGCAAAACTCCGGCGGGGCTCCGAGCGGCGACGATGGCTATGCGGGGCGGCGGGGCGACGTGCGGCGCGCGGCGGCGGCGGCAGCAGTGCAGGCGGCGGGGGCGAGCTGCGGTGCGGGGCGGCGGGGTGAGGAGAGGGCGGCGGTGGGGTGGCTATTTAAGAGAGGGAG
The DNA here is from genome assembly GCF_003073215.2 of Triticum urartu. NCBI lineage: Eukaryota > Viridiplantae > Streptophyta > Magnoliopsida > Poales > Poaceae > Triticum > Triticum urartu. Next base: position 616,067,894 of record NC_053026.1, on the reverse strand, counting down.
GGGGCTGACTTGGGGAGGGGGTCGGGCGGCGGCGAGGCGGCTCCGGCTCGGACTCCTCCCGAGTCCGGCGGCTACTCGAGCAGGAGGCGGCGGCAGCTGGGCCGGCCTGGCTCGGCTGGGCCCTTGGCCCAGTCGGGCGCGGTTTTTTTAAATATTCCGCTCGGAAGAAAAGAATAAAAAGAAATACTAAACAGACTCCAAAAATTCCGAAATAAATTTTCACGGGCTTCTAAAATCAAGCCTCACAAGGTGAACATTTATTTGGGACCTAAATGCAATTTTGAAAAACGCACTTTTTCCTAAATTCAAATAAAACACCGAAAAACTCCGAAATAAAATCTTATTTGATTTTATTATTAAATCCTCAATATTTCTTTATTTTGGGAAAGTCATTTTATTCCCTCTCTCATATTTTTGTAATAGAAATAATTGATGATAAAATAAATAAAATCAAATGATCCTATTCTCAAAATTTGAGAGAACTCAAATATGAAAACATCGAAATCCCCAACTCTCTCCGTGGGTCATTGAGTTGCGTAGAATTTCTAGGATCAACCAGAATGCAAAAGAAATACGATATGCATTGATGATCTAATGTATAACATTCCAAATTGAAAATTTGGGATGTTACAATCGTCCCTATCGCTGAAGAACTCGACTGCACTGCAATAGATTTCCAAAGTCTTCACTCGAAGAATAGATAGGTTGAGCATCACTTTGGAAATATGCCTTTGTATCAACTAGACCTCCTTAACAGTAGATGTTCCCTATGACTCAAAATAACAGAAAATAAACTATGAAAGACAAAGTCTTCATGCTCCAATTCTTCACTTTAATTTCACACCAATTTCTTCAATATAAACATACTTTTTTGGGTTGTCTTTCTCAGTTAAACCAAATCTTCAGGGCTTTTCTCATGTATATACTGACAAACACATTCCCTTAACCCATTTGTCTACAATACTCCAAAAGCACAAAGGGGGCACTAGATGCACTTACACAATGACAACCGAAAAATCTTCGTGAAAACGTGTCCTAAGGACTAGTGCCCCAGAGTCGTAGTCATCGCCATTGAACACCCGACACCAAATCTTGCCTTGTGCATGCATGGGGAAAAACCATAACCTCGATGAGACAATAGGAATCAAGGCTAGAGCTTCTCAACTCTGTCCCAATGGATGAACTCAGGGAGGATCAGAGCCCGGAATATCAACTCGAAGATGAAGCGCCACCATCCATCAGAACGTGTGGCCCCTATGAGAATAAAAACCATAACCTAAACTACTAGTCAGACCCAAGGCACCATGGTAGATCCATGGGCTTGTCGATAATGCTTGGTGGGGATGAGTGTGGAGGAAATATGCCCTAGAGGCAATAATAAAGTTGTTATTTTATATTTCCTTATATCATGATAAATGTTTATTATTCATGCTAGAATTGTATTAACCGGAAACTTAGTACATGTGTGAATACATAGACAAACAGAGTGTCCCAGTATGCCTATACTTGACTAGCTCGTTAATCAAAGATGGTTAAGTTTCCTAACCATAGAGATGTGTTGTCATTTGATGGACGCGATCACATCATTAGAGAAAGATGTGATGGAGAAGACCCATCCGTTAGCTTAGCATTATGATCATTTAGTTTTATTGCTATTGCTTTCTTCATGACTTATACATGTTCCTCTGATTATGATATTATGCAACTCCCGAATACCGGAGGAACACCTTGTGTGCTATCAAACGGCACAACGTAACTGGGTGATTATAAAGGTGCTCTATAGGTGTATCCGATGGTGTTTGTTGAGTTGGCATAGATCGAGATTAGGATTTGTCACTTGGTGTATGGGAGAGGTATCTCTGGGCCCTCTTGGTAACGGACATCACTATGAGCCTTGCAAGCAATTTGTCTAATGAGTTAACCATGGGATGATGCATTACGGAATGAGTAAAGAGACTTTCCGGTGATGAGATTGAACTAGGTATGGTGATACCGAAGATCGAATCTTGGGCAAGTAACATACCGATGACAAAGGGAAAAACGTATGTTGTTGTGCGGTTTGACCGACAAGGATCTTCGTAGAATATGTAGGAGCCAATATGAGCATCCAGGTTCCTCTATTGGTTATTGACCGGAGATATGTCTCGGTCATGTCTACATAGTTCTCGAACCCGTAGGGTCCGCACGCTTAACGTTCGATGACGATTTGTATTATGAGTTTCGTGTTTTGATGAACCAAAGTTTGTTCAGAGTCCCGGATTAGATCACGGACATGACGAGGAGTCTGGAAATGGTCGAGACATAAAGATTGATATATTGGAAGGTTATGTTTGGACATCGGAATAGTTTCGGATAGGTTCGGGCATTTTCCGGAGTACCAGGGGGGTTACCGGAAACCCCCGGGGGGTTAATGGGCCTTCATGGGCCCTAGTGGAAGAGATGAGGTGACAGCCAGGTGGGGGCGCGCGCCCCCCGAAGCCCAACCCGAATTGGACTAGGGTTTGGGGGGGGGGGGCTTTCCTTCTTCTCCTCCCTCTCTTTCCCCCTTCTCCTTCTTGGAAGAGGAAAGGGGGGGGACCGAATCCTACTTGGACCAGGAGTCTAGGACTCCCCCCTTGGCGCACCACACCTTGGCCGGCCTCCTCCTCCCCCCTCCTTTATATACGTGGGAGGGGAGCACCCCAAAGGGACACCAAAGTTTCTCTTAAGCCGTGTGCGGTGCCCCCCTCCACAGTTACACACCTCGGTCATATCGTCGTAGTGCTTAGGCGAAGCCCTGCGCCGGTAAACTTCATCATCACTGTCGCCACGCCGTCGTGCTGACGGAACTCTCCCTCGGCCTCAACTGGATCAAGAGTTCGAGAGATGTCACCGAGCTGAACGTGTGCTGATCACGGAGGTGCCGTACGTTCGGTACTTGGATCGGTTGGATCGCGAAGACGTTCGACTACATCAATCGCGTTACTAAACGCTTCTGCTTTCGGTCTACGAGGGTACATAGACACACTCTCACCACTCGTTGCTATGCTTCTCCTAGATAGATCTTGCATGATCGTAGGATTTTTTTGAAATAATACATTCCCCAATAGTGGTATCACAGCCAGGTCTATGTGTAGATGTTATATGCACGAGTAGAACACAAAGAGTTGTGGGCGATAATTGTCATACTGCTTACCAGCAATGTCTTACTTTGATTCGGCGGTATTGTTGGATGAAGCGGGCCGGACCGACATTACATGACCGCGTTCATGAGACTGGTTCTACCAACGTGCTTCGCACACAGGTGGCTAGCGGGTGTCTGTTTCTCCAACTTTAGTTGAATCGAGTTTGACTACGGCCGGTCCTTATTGAAGGTTAAAACAACACACTTGACGAAAAATTGTTCTGGTTTTGATGTGTAGGTAAGAACGGTTCTTGCTAGAAGCACGTAGCAGCCATGTAAAACTTGCAACAACAAAGTAGAGGACATCTAGCTTGTTTTTGCAGGGCATGTTGTGATGTGATATGGTCAAGACGTGATGAGATATAAATTGCTGTATGAGATGATCATGTTTTGTAGAAGTTAAGGGCAACTGGCTGAAGCCTTATGGTTGTCTCTTTATTGCATAAGATGCAAGCACCATATAATTGCTTTACTTTATCGCTATGCGATAGCAATAGTTGCAAAAGAAATAGTTGGCGAGATGACCATGTGACGACACGTTGATAGAGATCAAGATGATGGAGATCATGGTGTCATGCCGGTGACGATGGAGATCATGACGGTACTTTGGAGATGGAGATCAAAGGCATAAGATGATGATGGCCATATCATGTCACATATTTTGATTGCATGTGATGTTTATCTTTTATGCATCTTATTTTGCTTAGTACGACGGTAGCATTATGAGATGATCCCTTACTTAAATTTCAAGGTATACGTGTTCTCCCTGAGTATGCACCGTTGCTACAGTTCGTCGTGCCGAGACACCACGTGATGATCTGGTGTGATAAGCTCTACGTTCACATACAACGGGTGCAAGCCAGTTTTGCACGTGCAGAATACTCGGGTTAAACTTGATGAGCCTAGCATATACAGATATGGCCTCGGAACACTGGAGACCGAAAGGCCGAACGTGAATCATATAGTATATATGATCAACATAGAGATGTTCACCATTGAAGACTACTCCATCTCACGTGATGTTCAGACATGGTTTAGTTGATATGGATCACGTGATCATTTAGATGACTCGTGGGATGTCTATCTAAGTGGGAGTTCTTGAGTAATATGATTAATTGAACTTAATTTATCATGAACTTAGTCCTGATAGTTTTTGCATATCTATGTTGTAGATCAATAGCTCGCGCTGTAGCTCCCCTATGTTTTTATATGTTCCTAGAGAAAACTAAGTTGAAAGATGATAGTAGCAATGATGCGGACTGGGTCCATGATCTGAGGATTATCCTCATTGCTGCACAGATGAATTATGTCCTTGATGCACCGCTAGGTGACGGACCTATTGCAGGAGCAGATGCAGACGTTATGAATGTTTGGCAAGCTCGGTATGATGACTACTTGATAGTTTAGTGCGCCATGCTTTACGGCTTAGAACCGGGACTTCAAAAATGTTTTGAACACCATGGAACATATGATATGTTCCAAGAGTTGAAATTAGTATTTCAGACTCATGCCCCCGTCGAGAGGTATGATACCTCTGCCAAGTACTTTGCCTACAAGATGGAGGAGAATAGCTCAACCAGTGAGCATTTTCTCAGAATGTCTGAGTACTACAATCGCTTGAATCAAGTGGGAGTTAATCTTCCATATAAGGTAGTGATTGATAAAGTTCTCTAGTCACTATCACCAAGTTACTGGAACTTCGTGATGAACTATAATATGCCAGAGATGACGAAAACGATTCCCGAGCTCTTCGTGATGCTAAGATCAGAAAAGGTAGAAATCAAGAAAGAGCATCAAGTGTTGATAGTTAACAAGAGCACTAGTTTCAAGAAAAGGGGTAAAGGAAAAGAAAGGGAACTTCAAGAAAGAATGGCAAGCAAGTTGCCACTCCCGTGAAGAAACCCAAAGCTAGACCTAAGCCTGAAACTGAGTGTTTCTACTGCAAAGGGAATGGTCGCTGGAAGCGGAACTACCCCAAATACTTGGAGGATAAGAAGGATGGCAAAGTAAAAGGTATATTTGATATACATGTTATTGATGTGTACTTCACTAGTATTCATAGTAACCCCAGGGTATTTGATACCGGTTCAGTTGCTATGATTAGTAACTCAAAACAAGAGTTGCAAAATGAACAGAGACTAGTTAAGGGCGAGGTGATGATGTGTGTTCCAAGGTTGATAAGATCACCATCGCACACTCCCTCTATCTTCAGGATTAGTGTTGGACCTAAATAAATGTTATTTGGTGTTTGCGTTGAGCATGAATATGATTGGATCATGTTTATTCTGATGCGGTTATTCATTTAAGTCGGAGAATAATTGTTGTTCTGTTTACATGAATAAATACCTTCTATGGTCATACACCCAATATAAATGGTTTATTGAATCTCGATCGTAGTGATACACATATTCATAATATTGAAGCCAAAAGATGCAAAGTTAATAATGATAGTGCAACTGATTTGTGGCACTGCCGTTTAGGTCATATTGGTGTAAAGCGCATGAAGAAACTCCATGCTGATGGGTTTTTGGAATCACTTGATACTTGCGAACCATGCCTCATGGGCAAGATGATTAAAACTCCGTTCTTCAGAACAATGGAGCGAGCCACTGACTTATTGGAAATAATACATACTGATGTATGCAGTTCGATGAGTGTTGAGGCTCACGGCGGGTATCGTTATTTTCCGACCTTCACAGATGATTGGAGCAGATTTGGGTATATCTACTTAATGAAACATAAGTTTGAAACATTTGAAAAGTTCAAAGAATTTCAGAGTGAAGTGGAAAATCATCGTAACAAGAAAATAAAGTTTCTACGATCTGATCACGGAGGAGAATATTTGAGTTATGAGTTTGGTCTTCATTTAAAAAATGTGGAATAGTTTCGCAACTCACGGCACCTGGAACACCGCAGCGTAATGGTGTGTCCGAACATCGTAACCGTACTTTATTAGATATGGTGCGATCTATGATGTCTCTTAACGATTTACCACTATCATTTTGGGGTTATGCATTAGAGACAACCGCATTCACGTTTAATAGGGCACCGTCTAAATCCGTTGAGAAGACACTGTATGAACTATGGTTTGGCAAGAAACCAAAGTAGTCATTTCTTAAAGTTTGGGGTTGTGATGCTTATGTGGAAAAGTTTCAAACTGATAATCTCGAACCCAAATCAGAGAAGTGCTCTTCATAGGATACCCAAAAGAAACTGTTGGGTACACCTTCTATCACATATCCGAAGGCAAAATATTTGTTGCTAAGAATGGATCCTTTCTTGAGAAGGAGTTTCTCTCGAAAGAAGTGAGTGGGAGGAAAGTTGAACTTGATGAGGTAATTGTACCTTCTCCCGAATTGGAAAGCAGTTCATCACAGAAATCACTTCCAGTGATTCCTACAACAATTAGTGAGGAAGCTAATGATTATGATCATGAAACTTCAGATCAAGTTACTACCGAACCTTGTAAGTCAACCAGAGTACGGTATGCACCAGAGTGGTATGGTAATCCTGTTCTGGAAGTCATGTTACTAGACCATGACGAACCTACGAACTATGAGGAAGCGAGGGTGAGCCCAGATTCCGCGACATGGCTTGAGGCCATGAAATCTGAGATGGGATCCATGTATGAGAAAAAAGTATGGACTTTGATTGACTTGCCTGATGATCGGCGATCCATTGAGAATAAATGGATCTTCAAGAGAAAGACAGACGCTGGTAGTAGTGTTCATAGTGTTGACTACGATGAGATTTTTTTCACCCGTATAGATGCTTAAAAGTATGTCTGAATCATGTTAGTAGTTGCCGCATTTTATGAAATCTGGCAAATGGATGTCAAAATTGTATTCCTTAATGGATTTATTAAAGAAGAGTTGTATATGATGCAACCAGAAGGTTTTCTCAATCCTAAAGGTGCTAACAAAGTGTGCAAGCTCCAGCGATCCATCTATGGACTGGTGCAAGCATCTCGGAGTTGGAATATACGCTTTGATGAGTTGATCAAAATATATTGTTTTATACAGACTTGCAGTGAAGCATGTATTTACAAGAAAGTGAGTGGAGCACTACAACATTTCTGATAAGTATATGTGAATAACATATTGTTGATCGGAAATGATGTAGAATTTTTTGGAAAGCATAAAGGAGTGTTTGAAAGGAGTTTTTCAAAGAAAGACCTCGGTGAAGCTGCTTACATATTAGGCATCAAGATCTATAGCGATAGATCAAGACGCTTGATAAGAGTTTTTCAATGAGTACATACCTTGACAACATTTTGAAGTAGTTCAAAATGGAACAGTCAAAGAAGGAGTTCTTGACTGTATTGCAAGGTGTAAAGTTGAGTAAGACTCAAAACACGACCACGACAGAAAATAGAAAGAGAATGAAAATCATTCCCTATGCCTCAGCCATAGGTTCTATAAAGTATGCTATGATGTGTACCAAACCTATTGTGTACCTTGCCATGAGTTTGTCAAGGGGGTATGCTACCTCTTGAGCATGCGTTTGTTTTCCCTTGAAGAGGAAAGGGTGATGCAGCAAAGCAGCGTAAGTATTTCCCTCAGTTTTTGAGAACCAACGTATCAATCCAGTAGGAGACCACGCGCGAGTCACCTCGTACCTACACAAACAAATAAGAACCTCGCAACCAACGCGATAAAGGGGTTGTCAATCCCTTCACGGCCACTTGCAAGAGTGAGATCTGATAGAGATAATAATAATAAGATAAATATTTTTGGTATTTTTATGATATAGATTGAAAGTAAAGATAGCAAAATAAAATAAATTGGGAACTTATATGACGGAGAATAGACCCAGGGGCCATAGGTTTCACTAGTGGCTTCTCTCAAGATAGCATAAGTATTACGGTGGGTGGACAAATAACTGTCGAGCAATTGATAGAAAAGCGAATAATTATGAGAATATCTAGGTATGATCATGTATATAGGCATCATGTCCGTGGCAAGTAGACCGACTCCTACCTGCATCTACTACTATTACTCCACACATCGACCTCTATCCAGCATGCATCTAGAGTATTAAGTTCATAAGAATAGAGTAACGCTTTAAGCAAGATGACATGATGTAGAGGGATGAACTCATGCAGTATGATATAAACCCCATCTTTTTATCATCGATGGCAACAATACAATACGTGTCGTTTCCCCTACTGTCACTGGGATCGAGCACTTCAAGATTGAACCCAAAGCTAAGCACTTCTCCCATTGCAAGAAAGATCAATCTAGTAGACCAAACCAAACTGATAATTCGAAGAGACTTGCAAATATAACCAACCATAGATAAAAGAATTTAGGGAAGATTCAAATATTGTTCATAGATAATCTTGATCATAAACCCACAATTCATCGGATCTCGACAAACACACTGCAAAAGAAGATTACATCGAATAAATCTCCAAGAGAATCAAGGAGAACTTTGTATTGAGATCCAAAGAGAGAGAAGAAGCCATCTAGCTAATAACTATGGACCCCGAAGGTCTGAGGTAAACTACTCACACATCATCGGAGAGGCTATGGTGTTGATGTAGAAGCCCTCCGTGATCAATGCCCCCTCCGGCGGAGTGCCGAAAAAGGTCCCAAGATGGGATCTCACGGGTACAGAAGGTTGCGGCGGTGGGATTAGGTTTTCCTGGTGCCCTCTGATGTTTTGAGGGTACGTAGGTATATATAGGAGGAAGAAGTAGGTCGGTGGAGCCATGAGGGGCCCACGAGGGTGGAGGGCGCGCCCAGGGGGGTAGGCGCGCCCCCTGCCTCGTGGCCTCCTCGTTGATTGCTTGACGTCCACTCCAAGTCCTCTGGATCACATTTGTTCCAAAAATCACGCTCCCGAAGGTTTCATTCCGTTTGGACTCCGTTTGATATTCTTTTTCTGCAAAACACTGAAATAGGCAAAAAATAGCAATTTGGGCTGGGCCTCCAGTTAATAGGTTAGTCCCAAAAATAATACAAAATTGTATAACTAAGCCCATTAAACATCCAAAACAGAATATATAATAGCATGGAACAATAAAAAATTATAGATACATTGGAGATGTATCAAGCATCTCCAAGCTTAAATCCTGCTCGTCCTCGAGTAGGTAAATGATAAAAACAGAATTTTTGATGTGGAATGCTTCCTAACATATTTTTCAATGTAATTTTTATTTATTGTAGCATGAATGTTCAGATCCAAAAGATTCAAGATAAAAGTTTAATATTGACATAAAAATAATAATACTTCAAGCATACTAACTAAGCAATCATGTCTTCTCAAAATAACATGGCCAAAGAAAGTTATCCCTACAAAATCATATAGTCTGGTTATGCTCTATCTTCATCACACAAAATATTAAATCATGCACAACCCCGATGACAAGCCAAGCAATTGTTTCATACTTTTGATGTTCTCAAACTTTTTCAACTTTCACGCAATACATGAGCGTGAGCAATGGACATAGCACTATAGGTGGAATAGAATGGTGGTTGTGGAGAAGACAAAAAGGAGAAGATAGTCTCACATAAACTCGGCGTATCAACGGGCTATGAAGATGCCCATCAATAGATATCAATGTAAGTGAGTAGGGATTTCCATGCAATGGATGCACTAGAGCTATAAGTGTATGAAAGCTCAACAAAAGAAGCTAAGTGGGTGTCCATCCAACTTGCTTGCTCACGAAGTCCTAGGGCAATTTGAGGAAGCCCATCATTGGAATATACAAGCCAAGTTCTATAATGTAAAATTCCCACTAGTTTATGAAAGTGACAACATAGGAGACTCTCTATCATGAAGATCATGGTGCTACTTTGAAGCACAAGTGTGTAAAAAGGATAGTAGCATTGTCCCTTCTCTCTTTTTCTCTCATTTTTTATTTGTTTGGGCCTTCTTTTTTTCTTTTGGCCGCTTTTCTCTTTTTTTCGTCCGAAGTCTCATCCCGACTTGTGGGGGAATCATAGTCTCCATCATCCTTTCCTCACTAGGACAATGCTCTAATAATGATGGTAATCACACTTCTTTTTACTTACAACTCAAGAATTACAACTCGATACTTAGAACAAAATATGACTCTATGTGAATGCCTCCGGTGGTGTACCGGGATATGCAATGAATCAAGAGTGACATGTATGAAAAAAATAATGAAAGGTGGCTTTGCCAAAAATACGATGTCAACTACATGATCATGCATGGCAATATGACAATGATGAAGCGTGTCATAACAAACGGAAGGGTGGAAAGTTGCATGGCAATATATCTCAGAATGGCTATGGAAATGCCATAATAGGTAGGTATGGTGGCTGTTTTGAGGAAGGTATATGGTGGGTGTATGATACCGGCAAAAAGTGCGCGGTAATAGAGAGGCTAGCAAATATGGAAGGGTGAGGGTGCGTATAATCCATGGACTCAACATTAGTCATAAAGAACTCACATATTTATTGCAAAAATCTATTAGTTATCGAAACAAAGTACTACACGCATGCTCCTAGGGGGATAGATTGGTAGGAAAAGACCATCGCTCGTCCCCGATCGCCACTCATAAGGAAGACAATCAATAAATAAATCATGCTCCGACTTCATCACATAACGGTTCACCATACATGCATGCTACGGAAATCACAAACTTCAACACAAGTATTTCTCAAATTCAAAAATACTCAACTAGCATGACTCTAATATCACCACCTCCATATCTCAAAACAATTATCAAGTATCAAACTTCTCATAGTATTCAATGCACTTATATGAAAGTTTTTATTATTCCTAAAAGCAAATTACCATGCTGTTCTAAAGGAATCTCAAAATAATATAAGTAAAGCATGAGAGATCAATTATTTATATAAAATAAAACCACCACCGTGCTATAAAAGATATAAGTGAAGCACTATAGCAAAAACTATATAGCTCAAAAGATATAAGTGAAGCACACAGTGGCGGAGGCAGGGGGACCAGCAGGGGCCCTGCCCCCTGACATTAGGACTTTGCTGCTAATTCAGTGATGAACAGTGTATAATTATAAATTATTTGATGCTTAAAGTCTTATTTTTCTATGCTTTGGCCCTCCCTAACCTGTTTTGACTGCAATCGGCCCCCTGATCCAAATTTTCTGGCTCCGCCACTGGAAGCACATAGAGTATTCTAAGAAATTTTGATTCATGTGTGTCTCTCTCAAAAGGTGTGTACAGCAAGGATGATTGTGGTAAACTAAAAAGCAAAGACTCAAATCATACAAGACGCTCCAAGCAAAACACATATCATGTGGTGAATAAAAATAAGTAAAGTTACCGATGAACAAACACAAAAGAGGGGATGCCTTCCGGGGCACCCCCAAGCTTAGCCTTTTTGGTGTCCTTGGATTTTACCTTGTGGTGCCTTGGGCATCCCCAAGCTTAGGCTCTTGCCACTCCTTGTTCCATAATCCATCAAATCTTTACCCAAAACTTGAAAACTTCACAACACAAAACTTAACAGAAAATCTCGTGAGCTCCGTTAGCGAAAGAAAACAAAACACCACTTCAAGGTACTGTAATTAACTCATTCTTTATTTATATTGGTGTTAAACCTACTACATTCCAACTTTTCTATGGTTTATAAACTCCATTATTAGCCATAGATTCATCAAAATAAGCAAACAACACACGAAAAACAGAATTTGTTAAGAACAGAACAGTCTGTAGTAATCTGTAACTAACGCATACTTATGGAACCCCAAAAATTCTAAAATAAATTTCTGAACGTGAGTAATTTATCTATTAATCATATTAAAAAGAATTAACTAAATAGCACTTTCCAATAAAAAATGGCAGCAATTCTCGTGAGCGCTAAAGTTTCTGTTTTTTACAGCAAGATCAAAAAGACTTTCCCCAAGTCTTCCCAACAGTTCTACTTGGCACAAACACTAACTAAACACAAAAAAACACAACCAAAACATAGGCGAGATAAATTATTTATTACTAAACAGGAACAAAAAGCAAGGAATAAAAATAAAACTGGGTTGCCTCCCAACAAGCGCTATCGTTTAACGCCCCTAGCTAGGCATAAAAGCGAAGATAGATCTAGGTATTGCCATGATAATGATAAGGTAAATCGCGAAAACTCATCTCATACTCCCTACGTTCAGCATCAAGTTTTCTTTGTGGAAAGCAAAAGTAATCAAAAGGGCTAAATTTAATGGGACAAAAGTCCCCAAGATCAAGCTCGGGAGGTATTGGTTCCTCCTTTGGCCCCTCATATTGCACAACCAATTCATCATTATAAGCATTCTTTTGGCAAAAATTCATGAGTCTTTGTTCAAGGGAAAAACCCAACCCATTATTCTGGATAGCAAAATTATCATTAAATTCAGAGATCCTATTAACAAGAACATCAGTAGGAACCTTTTTTCTAAGGTTTTCATTAAAAGCAACATGATCTAAAGATCATAAACGCATAATGTGTTCTTGATAAAAAGGATTGCTTCTATGGGAGGACGGCCAGCATCCACCCTATAATGTGCAAAAATTTCATTGGCTTCTTTTATTATAAATCTGAACTCATGAGCTAAAAAGATGGTTGCTGCCCGCTTAACAGAAGAATGCTCAATATTAGAAAATTCTAGGAAAATCCTTTGTATGGAAGGATTCATATGTAAAAATTGTCTTTCAAGTTCAACTATGAGCAAAGATATAGCATCCGCGAGACTACTAGTTTTATGAAGGATAGATCCGCTCATGGTGGGAAAAGCACCGGCACAAGTAAATAAATCTTGAATAACTCCCTTCCCAATAATATTGCCACTACCAATCCGAAACCTTTTAGTGTGTAAAATAGTAGAATTTTTAAGAGGATCATCAATAGCTTCAAAGTTTTCCATATTATTATCCTTATCAATGATAACCTCCCCAGTTTCCGACATGAAGGCAACAAATAGCAAAGAGAACGAGCATACAAAAGGCTGGAAGGAAAAAAAAGAGGCGAACGGGAAAGAGGGCGAATAAAACGGCAAGGGTGAAGTGGGGGAAAGGAAAATGAGAGGCAAATGGCAAATAATGTAATGTGAAGGGTAAGAGTTGTGATGGTGTAACACCCTCGATGCGACTATAGCTCCCACGTGTCGAGGCACGACTTAGAGGCATAATCGCATTGAAGGCATATGTCGCAAGTTAGGCAATCTTCACAACATCCCATGTAATATAAATAATAAAGGGGAGAGAACATAGTTGGCTTACACTCGCCACGTCAATCAAGTACATAAATAACATTACATCATCCAAACACTCATGGCCCGACTACGGCGCCAAAATAAAAGAGAAACCAACATGCGACACGGTCCCAATCACCCCCAACTGGGCACCACTACTGATCGTCGGGAAAGGAAACATAGTAACGTTGAGAGTCTTCGTCGAACTCCCACTTGAGCTCATACGCGTCTCCTGGAGCGGAATCATCAGGCCCTACATCTGGTGTAATAGTAATCTGTGAGCCACAGGGACTCAGCAATCTCGCACCCTCGCGATCAAGACTATTTAAGCTTATAGGTATGGCAAGGTAAATATAAGTGGAGCTGCAGCAAGCGACTAGCAAGTATGGTGGCTAACTTATTCGCAAAAGAGAGCGAGAAGAGGAGGCAAAGCGCGAGTGAGAAACTAGCGAGCAACCTGCGCAAACATTACTCCAACACCGTGTCCACTTCCCGGACTCCGTCGAGAAGAGGCCATCACGGTAACACACTCAGTTGATTCACTTTAATTAAGTTAAGGTTCAAGTTATCGACAACCGGACATTAACAAATTCCCATCTGCCCATAACCGCGGGCACGGCTTTCGAAAGTTCAAATCCCTGCAGGGGAGTCCCAACTTAGCCCATGACAAGCTCTCACGGTCAACAAAGGAATAGACCTCCTCCCAAGACGTTCCGATCACTCGGTATCTCGGTAATTCAAGACACTTCGACAGGTTAAAACAAGACCAGCAACACCGCCCGAATGTGCCGACAAATCCCGATAGGAGCTGCACATATCTCGTTCTCAGGGCACACTCAGATGAGACTAGCTACGAGTAAAACCAACCCTCAAGTTTCCCCGAGGTGGCCCCACAGGCAGCTCAGTTCGGACCAACACTCAGAGGGAGCACTGGCCCGGGGGGGTTAAAAATAAGATGACCCTTGGGCTCCGGTAACCCAAGGGAAAGAGGCTAGGTGGCGAATGGTAAAACCAAGGTTGGGCATTGCTGGAAAAGGTTTAATCAAGGCGAACTATCAAGGGTTTCCCATTATAACCCAACCACGTAAGGAACGCAAAATCCGGGAACATAACACCGATATGACGGAAACTAGGGCGGCAAGAGTGGAACAAAACACTAGGTGAGAGGCCGAGCCTTCCACCCTTTACCAAGTATATAGATGAATTAAGATAACAAGATAATATAATGATATCCCAACAAGTAAATAAATGTCCCAACAAGGAACGGCCTTCAATCTTCACCTGCAACTAGCAACGCTATAAGAGGGGCTGAGCAAAGCGGTAACACAGCCAAACAACGGTTTGCTAGGACAATGGTGGGTTAGAGGTTTGACATGGCAATTTGGGAGGCTTGCAAGCAAGTGGTAGGCATCGTAGCAATGGCATAGCAAAAGAGCGAGCAAACTAGCATAGCAAAGATAGTAGTGATTTCGAGGGTATGATCATCTTGCCTGCACAGTTGTCAGAGTTGACTGGATCCTCGAAAGAAAACTCAACGGGCTCCTCGTTAGCGAACTCGTCTCCCGGCTCTATCCAAACAAGACAAACAAGCAACAAGGATACAATCAACCACGTGCAAACTCAAACAACACGATGCAAAGATGATATGTTATGCGGGATGCGATGCGGGATGTAAAATGCAAGATATGACAGGAAATGCATGAACCTGGCCTCAACTTGGAATTCCAAGTGTGCCACTGGAAAGATGAGATGAAATCGCTTGAAAACGATATAAAGAACGCCGGAATCGGAGTTACGGTTTGGAAATGGCAAGCGATCCAAAAATGACACCGGTCTGCGATTTACAGCAAGTAGCCAACTAAATGCAATGAGATGAACATGCTATAGCACCCAAACATGACAACAAAATACATGGCAGGGATGCACACAAGATGCTTAACAAAAGTCTAGCACTGAGCTAAGGCCAATTCATCCATTAACAGGTTCAAACAAGCATGGCAAAAATGCATATGGCAAACAGATCTCAGACTTAGTGAAATTAACACTTGTCTGGAATTTCAGATCAGGTAGCCCTCTTCGGAGCAACAAAACTACATGCTACAGGACCTGAACATGGCAAAGTAAAGCATGGCATGGAGCCACTCAAAGAGCTTAACAAAAGTCCCTTAGTGACCTTGAGCCAAAAGGGATCAAAAAATACAATTGCAAGCATGTGAACATAGCAAAAACATAATCAGTTTTCAGACTTAGTGAAAAACTGACACATGCTGAAATATAACTCAAGTAGGCATGTTTACGAGCTCGATGCACTCACTACAGAGCAAGCCATGGCAAGACAAGAATACATCCATCAAGAAGGCACAAAATTCAAGCTATACATGGCAAGAACAATGGCATAGCAAGCACGGATCAACTACAACAACATCGGCAAAATTGCAAACAAGTTGACAATCTGCCCAGATTCACGAAGTAGCAAAAGTAGAGCTCGATTGACTCAATCTAGGGTGCTCCATAAATGCAAACAAAGACATGGATGGATATAGCACTACAAGATTAACAAAACTCCCTTACTGATCATCCTCAAAAGAGGCACGGATCACTAGGAAACAACAAGAACATATGGCATCATGAGATAAACAGATCCAGGACTTGGTGAAATCACTAAGTCCCTGAAAACAGAATTAGCAAGTGCACCACTTTGCAAGCTTGCACAAGTCACCACACACATCCTAAAAATACATGGGTTGCATCTCTGGAAAGATGACAAAACCCTTAACAAAACACATGTAGAACTCATGGGCATAGCATGCACACATTAATCATGGCAAAAATGACAAAAACCTAAATGGATTAGCAGATCTGACAGTTAACTCAAGTAGCCCTCTTCTAACAGCATTTCGGCATCAAGATGAACTCAAATGAAAATGATGCAATGGAATGAAATGATGTACTCCCTGATATGAACATTTTTATATGCTATATGCATGAATTGGAGCTACGGATGCAAAGTTACGGAGCTACGAACATGGGCTTATGGATTAAGAATATCAGGGACTTAGTAAAAAACAACCCCAGATCTAGGGTTTGACCGGCGCGGAATCCGAGGCGGGGCCGGCGCACACTGTTCACGTCGGAGTTCGTCGCCGACGTCGCCAGAGTGGAGAGGAGAGGCCGGGCCGGGGCCGGCGGTGGCGGCGGCGGCCGGGCGAGGCGGCGGCCGGGAGGCGACGGCGCATGGGCCGGGAGGTGGCGGCGCGGCGGCTCGAGCCGCGGGGGCCCTCCCTGGGCCTGGCGGGCCGCGACGGCGGGGACGGCGGCTGTGGCCACGTGGCGGGGCGGGAGAGGCTGGGCGCGGCGGAGCGGACGCGTCCGGTCCGTCCCGGACACGTCCGGCGGCGGCGGTGGATGGATCTAGGGTTAGGGGGAAGAGTGGAACCGCGAATTTTAAGGAGGGGGTCTATATATAGGCATAGAGGGAGTTAGGAGAGTCCAAATGAGGTGCGGTTTTCGGCCACGCGATCGTGATCGAACGATCTAGATGATGGAGCAGAGTTAGGTGGGTTTTGGGCCAAATTGGAGGGGTGTTGTGCTGCAACACACACGAGGTCTTTTCGGTCCCTCGGTTAACCGTTGGAGTATCAAACGAAGTCCAAATGATACGAAACTTGACAGGCGGTCTATCGGTAGTAAACCAAGGCCGCTTGGCAAGTCTCGGTCCAATCCGGAAATGTTTAATCCCCACACACGAAAGAAGGCTAGAAATGACCACCGGAGGAGAACGAAGCGCCGGAATGCAAAACGGACAACGGGGAAAATGCTCGAATGCATGAGACGAACACGTATGCAAATGCAATGCACATGATGACATGATATGAGATGCATGACAACGATAACAACACACGGAGACAAAGACCCGAACCCGAGGAAATAAATATAACTTAACGCCGGAAACGGCAAGAGTTGGAGTACAAATAGGGAAAGTTACATCCGGGGTGTTAGAACACTCCACCACTACGAAAGGATCTCGTCCCGAGATCTAGGACTGAAAGAACGCCGGGTACTCAGAACGGAGGTGATCCTCGCGTTCCCAGGTAGCTTCACGGTCCGAATGGTGTGACCACTTGACTTTGAGAAATTTGATTGACTTGTTGCGAGTCTTGCGTTCAGTCTCTTCAAGAATAGCAACTGGGTGCTCACGATAAGAGAGATCTTCTTGGAGCTCAATGTCCTCGAAGTTGACGGTGCAGTCAGGAGTCTTGAAGCACTTTCGAAGCTGAGAGACATGGAACACGTCATGAACATTTGCAGAGTTTGAAGGAAGCTCGAGTTGATAGGCGAGGTCGCCTCTCTTGCTGACAATCTTGAAAGGTCCCACGTATCTAGGGGCAAGCTTCCCTTTGATACCGAAGCGACGAGTACCTTTCATAGGAGAGACGCGGAGGTAAACATGATCTCCGATCTCGAAAGCCAAATCACGGTGCTTACTTTCATAGTAGCTCTTCTGACGGGATTGGGCTGCTTTGAGGTTATCTCGAATGACTTTGCACATTTCCTCTGCCTCTGTGATTAAGTCATTACCCAAAAGCTGACGTTCACCGGTTTCAGACCAGTTGAGAGGGGTACGGCACTTCCTGCCATACAGAATTTCAAATGGGGCCTTGCCTGAACTTGCTTGAAAACTGTTGTTGTAGGAGAATTCAGCATAAGGAAGACAATCCTCCCACTTCATGCCGAAGAAGATCACACAAGCCCTTAGCATATCTTCAAGAATCTGGTTGACACGCTCGACTTGACCGCTAGTTTGAGGATGGAAAGCTGTGCTGAAGCGGATGTTGGTGCCCATGGCCTTCTGAAAAAATCCCAAAACTTCGATGTAAAGATCATGCCACAGTCTGAAGAGATCACTTGTGGAATACCGTGCAGAGAGACAATACGAGAGGTATAGAGTTCCGCCAATTGAGCTGCAGTGATCGACTCTTTGATAGGCAGAAAGTGAGCCACTTTGGTGAGTTTGTCGATGACAACGAATATAGCATCATTGCCACGCTTGGACTTTGGAAACCCAGTCACGAAGTCCATTTCAATGTGGTCAAACTTCCATTCTGGAATGGCAAGAGGTTGGAGGAGACCTGCTGGCCTTTGGTGTTCTGCCTTCACTCTTCTGCAGACATCACATTCATTCACGAATTGAGCGATCTCGCGCTTCATTTGAGTCCACCAATAAGCTTGCTTAAGGTCCTGATACATCTTCGTGCTCCCAGGGTGGATGGAGAGGAGAGAATTGTGAGCCTCGTTCATGATCACTTTACGAAGGTCACCTTTGGGTACAACAATACGATCCTCGAAGAAGAGAGTGTCCTTGTCATCAAGGCGGTAGCACTTGTACTTGGACTGACTCTTGGCAATCCCAATCTTCACCTTTTTCACCATAGCATCAAGAAGCTGAGCTTGGCGAATCTGGTCTTCTAAGGTAGGAGAGACTAGAAGGTTGGCGAGGAATCCTTGAGGAACAACTTGCAAATTGAGTTTGCGAAAAGCTTCACAAAGCTCGGGTTGATAAGGCTTGAGAATCAGACTGTTACAATAAGCCTTTCTGCTCAATGCGTCAGCAATCACATTGGCCTTGCCTGGAGTATACTCAATACTCGGATTATACTCTTGAATCATTTCGACCCATCGAGTTTGCCTGAGATTGAGATTAGGCTGAGTGAAGATGTACTTGAGACTCTTGTGATCAGTGAAAATATCCACTTTTCTCCCCAATAGAAGATGTCTCCAAGTCAAAAGAGCATGCACAACTGCCGCCAACTCGAGATCGTGAGTGGGGTAGTTCTTCTCATTCGGCTTTAACTGGCGAGATGTATAAGCAACAACTTTCTTCTCTTGCATCAATACTGCGCCAAGACCTTGGAGAGAGGCATCACAAAAGACCTCGTACGGCTTGGATTCATCAGGCGGAGTCAGAACTGGTGCAGTGATCAATTTCTCTTTCAAAGTGTTGAAAGCAATGTCACACTCCGAAGACCAAACGTACTTGACGTGCTTCTGGAGAAGATTAGAGAGAGGCTTCGCGATCTTAGAGAAGTTTTCAACGAATCTTCGGCAATAGCTTGCGAGACCGAGAAAACTGCGGAGTTGCTTCACCTTCTGAGGAGGTTCCCAATTCACAATTGCCGACACCTTCTCAGGATTCACGGCAATGCCCTTGACAGAGATGATATGACCAAGATAAAGAACCTCATCAAGCCAAAATTCACACTTGGAGAACTTGGCGTAGAACTTGTGTTCTCTGAGCTTATCAAGAACCAAACGCAAGTGCTTGGCATGATCTTCCTTGTTCTTGGAGAAAACCAGAATGTCGTCGAGATAGACCAAAATGAAGTCATTGGTGTAGGCGTTGAAGATGAAATTCATCATGCGAGAGAACATCGGAGGAGCGTTGGCGAGGCCAAAAGACATGACAGTGTATTCATATGAACCAAAGCTTGTCCTGAAAGCCGTCTTGGGAATATCTTGCTCACAGATTCGAATCTGATGATAACCCATACGGAGATCAAGCTTGGAGAATACTTGGGCACCTTTGAGTTGTTTGAACAGCTCATTGATGTTGGGAAGTGGGTATTTGTTCTTGATGGTCTTCTTGTTCACTGGACGGTAATCAACACAAGGTCGGTCCGTTCCATCCTTCTTCTTCACAAAAAGAACACCACAACCCCACGGAGAAGAACTAGGCCGGATGAGACCCATTTTCTCTTGAATATCGAGTTGCTTCTTCAGCTCCTTCAACTCTTCTGGTCCGGGCTTGTAAGGACGTTTGCACACAGGTTCTGTGTCAGGCTCAAGATCAATAACGAATTCAACTGGCCGGTGCGGAGGCATTCCTGGAAGCTCTTCTGGAAAGACGTCTTGATATTCGCAAACGACTGGAATTTGAGAGATGGCATCCAATTCACCCCTCTCATTGAGAGAAAACAGACGGATGGTATTACCCCGAGCGGCAAAGACAATTACATCCTCAGACGAATGAGTCAATTGAATCTGCCTGGCTGCACAATCAAGCTGAGCCTTGTGCTTAGAAATCTAATCCATTCCGAGAATAAGATCAATATCCGAGTTACCAAGAACCATTGGGGAAGAAAGGAACTTGAAATCACCCATCAAGATAGAAATATCCGGAACCATCAAACTAGAACTCAGACGCTTAGCCGGAGAGACGACTTGCATAGCTCTGGGTAAGGCCTTAGTACTAAAATTGTTCTCCGATGCAAATGGGAATGACATGAAGGAATGCGATGCACCAGAGTCAAAAAGTACTTTTGCGGGAATATCATTAACAGGAAGGTTACCCATGATCACATCTGACGAGTCCTCTGCCTGAGTTGCATTCATCAAGTTGACCTTGGCATGCTTGGGGTTATGCTTGACCACAGCTGTACTTACTGATCTGACAGGAGGAGGAGGAAGACGCCTCTGGTTGAAACACTTGTTGGCGTAGTGACCCTTCTGTTGGCACTTGTTGCACGTGACCTCTGAAAGCGGACGGTGATACAGAGCACTCGATCTTGGAGCTTGAGACGAAGTCTTGTTCTGAAAGCCAGGGTTGGGTGGGTGGGAAGAACCACTGCCACCTTTACTCTTCTGCTGATACGGCTGACGGAACGGAGGAGGAGGAAGCCAATACTTCTGCTGCTTGGCCACTTGAGTAGAGGAAGAAGGAGTAATAACTCTGACTCGCTTCTTGGAAGCATCACACCTCAACTGAGCAGCCTCTTGCTTCAGTGCCATGTTGTAGAACTCATCGTACCTCAAGGGTTCAAAGAGGACAAGAGCGAGCTGAATTTCTTCTCTGAGACCACCCCTGAACTGATATATCATGCTCTTCTCATCAGGGACGTCTTGCTTGGCAAAGCGGGCGAGCTTCTGGAACAACTTGTTGTAGTCATAGACAAACAAAGAGCCTTGCTTCAGATTGCGGAATTCCTCACGCTTGCTTTCAACCACGCTCTGGGGAATATGATGAGCTCGGAAATCTCGACGGAAATCATCCCAAGTGATAACACGTCCACCTCTGGAATCCTTGTATTGCTGGAACCATTCTGCAACTTGATCTTTGAGTTGGAAGGAAGCGAACTTGACAAAGTCCTCAGGCCTGACGTTACTGCACTCGAAATGCTTGCACAGATCCACAAGCCAATCGTCAGCATCGGTTGCCTCAACAAAATTGCTGAAAGTCTTTGGCCCATTAGCAAGGAACTGGTTGAGTGTAGCAAAGTGACTCTGATTGCTGCCTTGATTCCCTTGGTTGCCTTGATTGCGCTCTTGAAGAATTTGCATGATCAACTGTGTGTTTGCATTGGTTGCGGCCATCACAGCTTGCCATGCCTCCGGAGGAGGTGGAGGTGGTGGCGGATCAGGATTCGGAGTCGTGCGCGTTGGAGGAGCCATCCTGAAGAGGTTGACGTCTATTAGCACAATGACAGACAAATATTGAAGCTAAATCCAACGGAATGAAAATTGCAACATACAGTCTTCACATCCGAACAAAATGAACGAATGCATTCCTCTTGAAATGGTCACATATCTATAAATTGAGAAGCCACGTGGAATTAAGGTAGAGAAATAAATCAGCAAGGTACGGATCAAGAACGAATAATCGTTAAGAAATCCCAATCTCAAACCAATATCCGTGGAAGAAGAACTAGAGCTACTAGAATTCCCACCTATGAAACTCCCGAACCTTTCCGGTTATGCAATCAGGTGTTGGGGATACAGGGGAAGCATAATATCTCACCCAAACTAGCAAATCCTACATCCAGCTGTATCCATCCTTCAACACATAACCAAGAAACCTTCGGAAACCATCTACCTCAACCTTCGAAAAGCATCCATTATGCAAGTTATGGCGATACTCCTGAACTCCCGCCCCAGTACTGGGTGGCGTCTAGGTTATCTCACCAACGAACTGCATAAAAGAGATTTTCGATGTCGGCGTACTAAACTCAGGTATTCCAGAACTGCAACGATAAAATTATGATGACAACACCTCAGGGCTCAATTCCCCGGGACACTTCCACTAAACCCCTGACAGGAGGCACCAAGACAATGTTCTCATCATAAAACCATCGGAACAATTCCAAGATACCCGCGTGATCCTAAAATTTTTTTTTAGTGAAATTTGAGAAGAGAAGAGTCAAAACTCTACGTCATGATGCCTTACCAGAGCGATGAGGACACTGGGAAGTAAAAAGAATTCCTAAGCG